>NW_026267496.1:92528-94550 GCF_000697945.3 Frankliniella occidentalis
TAAAACACTCGGTTTGACTATCTGACATTTTAATAACTGCTGAGAAGGTATCAAAGTCTTCAGGTGAGCGCAGGAGCCACTTGCGCTCCCCCTCCCTTCGAGCGCCGTGCAACCAACCTACCGCCACCAAACTACGAATTCAAATTAAACGATCGTTTATTTCAAACATCTTGTATCAAACTTCTAAACTAAACTCATTACGTCTCGACTTGTACTGAAGCTTCGTGCGCAGTTTGAAGTCAATTGAAGTTACCGTCTGAGAGAAACGTGGGCCAGTACAGACAGACAGATCGACAGACAGACAGACAGACAGACAGACACACGACCAAAGAGTTACCTGCACCCCACATCACAGCAAAGGCTTCGCAAGCTCAGCCAATAAATCAGAATCCGCGAGGTCGGCCGCGCAAAAACTGAGTTCTTCTCCGCGTGTAATATTAACGTGCCAGTCTGCCCCTGCCCCGCCCCGCCCCGCCATTCTCTCGCGGCAATAACAGGCGTACGGAGGCGATCGCGCCCGCCCCGACAAGGGACGATTACATTTAATAACAACACCCCTCAAAAAAAGTTCGCGCCATGTTTGTTTGCTTTTCCTTTCCTCTTTTTTTTTTGTTTTCGCTTTTGTTTTTACATTATAGAGAATTCCGAGGGATTTTATGTATTGCTTTGCGTGTTGGGGAAGCAAAAGGACGCGAATGAAGATGAGCAGGATGGGGACGACCAGGGCAGGGCCCGGTGGCGAGGCGGTGGCGCCGAGAACCGTCGTGTCCGCACGACAACAAGGCCAGTGAATCACGACAAACCGCGTGGCAAATTTAAAGGCGTGCCTGGCGTGGTGTGGTGGGCACTCCCGGGAGAGTGTCGGGTGGGCGCCAAATCTAGAGAAAGGAGGGAAAGGAGAGGCAAGGCTGCTCGACCCCCTCCACCCCATCCCCCTCCCTGGCCAGGCGTGTTGTGGCGTGCTGTGCCTTCCGTCCCCAGGGCCAATCCTTCTTCAGGAGTGAATCCTGGGGCTCAGTCTAGCCGGGCGCGGCACTGTGTCTTGCTGCTGCTGGGGCTGAGGAGGGGGTGTGTGCGTGTGGAGCTTCTGGAAGTGTAGGCTAGCGGCGCTGCGGAAGGGCGCTGCCGGCTGTATAAGCTTTTACTCTAAGCTTTTGCTGGAATATTTTTGCTCGGAGCTTTTTGCTTAAGCATAAGGCTCTAACGTCGGGAAAGAAGTAGGCTAGATGGGGGTGAAACAGCGGGTTCTTTGATATGCTCTATCGGAAAAAACCTCCCCGTCCAAAGTCTTTTAAAATTTAATTTAAAGGGTATTACTGATCTAGGATTTTACATCTTTTCCATTTTAATTATGCGCGAAATTCTTCAAAGAGACCATATCAGCCACATTTTCCAGGGCCAGGGGCATTGAATCATGACTGAAAGCGGACCGAAAGCATTAGAGGCCCTGAGAGCTGCTGTTGCTGAAAGCCTTCTGGGGAGCGGCCGGCAGCCTTTGTCTTGCCGTTCAGCTATCCCAAGCGGGCAGGATAAAGTGATTGGAAGAATACAGGACGAGGACTTTAGAGCCAGGTGGGACCGCCCAACTCTGCAGGCGAAAGCGTTGGCAACAGTCTGTGCGCGCGTGGGGTGCTGGCCGGCGACGGGCCCCATGTGGTGACCCTTTGGGCGAAGCAGCAGGGCCTCGGGTGGGGCCGTCCGCGTGCCCGGGGCCCCGCCCTGTAGACCAATGATGTGCACCGATTGAGATGGTGGACCAAGCTGCTGCGATGGCCAGCCATGTGTGCCCTGGAGGGCGAGGGCTGCTCTCGGCTGCCGCCGCCCTGCACTCCGCGGGGAACCGTTTCATATTGGCGGTAAGATATTGATTCTAGGCAGGAGTGTAAAGTTTTTTTGGGGGAAAAAATATGGGCTGTGCCGCTGCGGCGCCGCCGCCTGCTGGAGAAGGAGTTATACGTACAGCAGTCCAGGGATGGGCGGGGCGGGGCGGGGCGAGGCGGGGCGAGGCGAGGCGAGGCGGGG
>NW_026267496.1:94856-103467 GCF_000697945.3 Frankliniella occidentalis
TGCTCATCGAGATGTGTGTGTGTGTGTGAGGGAGGGGGGTGGGGCGGGGCGGGGCACTCATTTGGCCGAGCCACGCCATCCGATCTACTGTATAGCATGCTGGTGGTGGCCGGGAAGGGGAAATATATTGCCAATTTTCATGTCGTGTGCCGTGCTGCGGAGGCTGGCTGGAGCCCACCGCTGGAGAGTGCTATGGAGGCCCGAGCGCGCGCGTGTGCGTTGCTCATCGACGGGAGTTATTTCACCTGGTGCGTATTCCGTGGCCTATTTCGGGCCGTTTTGGTGGGGGTGGCGCGGTATCCTGGGCGATTAGTCCCGCCTCTCTTCCTCCCCCCTTTGCCTCCCCTCAGCTCTTCATAATCTCCCTCTCTCTCCTTCCTCTGGGCTCCTACATCGCCTCCCTCGCCGTGGCGAGCCCTCTATCGCGCGCTCCGCACTGTGTACGGCGCGGTGCTTGGAGAAGCAGCCCGCGTCCACGTCCAGTTTATGAACCTGCAGGACGCCACGCCACCATAGGGCCGGGAGACAGGAGAGCATTATTTCTGGCAGGGTAGGTCGATCCTGCTGATCTGGCGTCAACTACTCTGGGCCTCCTGGGCGAGAGTTGGGCGGGGCGGGGTGCGGGGCGGTGGGGTGCGGGATAGAGTCGGGCCCCACCGGCGAGGGGAGGGGGGAGCAGCTCGGAGGTGAAGCTGCAAACTTCCCTTGCGCGACATCCGCCCCAGGAGAGGAGGGAGGGGAGGCCAGCAAACGTGGCGGATGTTCGGCGTGGCGGGGCGGGGCGGGGCGTGGCGGGGCGTGGCGGAGTGCGGAATGTGTCACACCTCAGCCCCTCCAGGAGGACGCCGCCGCAGCCGTGTTTGCGAAGTATGTCTCGTGTGTGCGTCGACCCGGCTCTGAATAGCGGGGCGAGGGGAGGAGGGAGAGAGAGAGAGGGAGAGAGAGAGAGGGAGAGAGAGAGGGGGGGGCTCTCTGCGGCGTTCTTTAACTGCGCTGTTTCGGCCCTTTTGTCATCGCTGGCCGGCCGCAGCGCCCCCCCCCCCTCCTTCCTTTACTTACTGTGCCCTGCTCCCCTACGCCGAAACCTCCCCCATACGCCCCCCCTCCCCTCTCACCCAGCGTCCTCCCCTCCTCTCCTGATCCAGCCGGATCGAGATGCCTTTGTCAACGGCATTTATGGCGAGCGTTTAGGCCGCATTGTGGCTCCTCCGGCTCGGCTTGGCGCGGCTTCGCTCGGCTTGGGCTGCCTCCTCTCCCCGCGCCGCCGCCGCCCCAGGGGAGGCTCCGTGTAGAGAGAAGTGTGCGTCCGTGTGGGGGGGATAGGTGGACCGGTGCGTCCTTCAGTCAAGACGTCGTGTTCATGACCAGAGCTGGAAGGAGGAGTAAAGGACAGACTATCGTTATTGTTGAGCTTAACTTGAACTTGAAATTAAACTTTAACTTTAAATGCTCAGCTCTGTCAGGAAGCGCAAGGGGAGACCACCCGGAAGACGGCGTGAAGTGAGGCGCCTGGCGTGAGACGGGGGATGTGAGGTAGACAGGTAGGCCAACCAAAATTGCGAAAACATTTTAATTTTAGCGCGCCGCAGGCCAAGGTAGACGCACATTTAGCTCAGCTTCACACGGTTTTAACGTGCGTCTACCTTGTTATTAGGGATTAATACAATAGTATGGTGGCTCTTTTCCGCTTTCAGTTCGGGCCGTTTAGTGGTATTAAGCTTAATGTGTACGTGAGTGAGTATGGCTTCGAGAAGCACGCCCTCGGAGTTCCAGTAATACGGTTAGAGAGAGAGAGAGAGAGAGAGAGAGAGAGAGAGCGCGAGAGCGAGAGAGCACTCGGCGTGAGGTAGTGAGGCAAGTGGGGAGAGCAGAGCGGGGAGCGCCCGAGGTCGGGGAGGTCGGCTTCCCGCCGAGTGGGCGTGTGCGCCGGTGGCCTACCTCTTGGGCGTTGGCGGGCGCGGCTGCTGAGAGGAGAGAGAGCTATGGAGGAGGAGGGAGGGAGAGCACGGCGGAACGGGCACCGAGGGGGGCTTCGTGAGGGGGAAGGGGGGCGTAGTCCGCCGAGCGGCTCTCCCCATTGTTGCTGATAGCACATGTACTGTTAATGCGACCTGTACGCCCCAGATAACACGGTGGGCAGCTAGGCCGAAGGGGAAAGGGGGGTATACGGCGGAAATGGTGATAGACAGGGTGTGGAGAGGGGATACGCGCAGGGTGCGGTGGTGATGGGGGAAGGTGTGGTGGTCGTAGGGGCGGCGTTAAGCAGTGTGCGGTCACGTGTGAGCAGAATATTGACTTTTGAATCTCCCCGTCGAATGCGGCGGTTTGCGCCTGCACCGCGCGGAGCGACACTTGTCGCTTTCAGGAGGGCGCCATTTTGAATCTAATTTCGTCACCCTCACGTTTCCTTTCATCGTACCTTTTGAGTGGTGATTTTGGAACATGGCTCATTTCGAGTGGTTATCACGACATTCTCCGTTACGGTTGAAATAGATTCTCAGTTATTTTTGCAAACTTTGCGCTAACAGAGCGCTGCAAAAATGCGTCGCTCGATTCAGGGAAAAAATGTGACCTTCTCATTGCCAGTGCAACGAGACTGTGGGGTTTATTGGCTAATGGAGTAATGAAATAATTTATTCCTTCCCCTCTCTCACCCTTTTTTTTTCGTTGTGAGAAAAGGGATAAGGTAGACGATGGAAATTGAGGGGAACACGGGGGCGAGCACGCCGGCTGAGATTCTTTTTTCCTACCAAGTGGGGAAAAAAGTGGCAAGTGCGCGCGGGGAAGCAAGGAATTTGAAAGGGAAGGAAAAAGGGGTGAACGGGAGACGGTGTAGTAGGGGGAGGGTGAGGGCGCCTGTGATTGAATCGGTGCTGCTCGCAGGGAAGTCTATCCGGACCCTCCTCTCAATTTGAACAAAATATGTAAATGGCTCGTCCCGCATCGTCGTCGGCTTGTGTTTTCCTCCTCCATACACACCACTGGTGTCGCGGCGTGTTTCCCGAACAGGGACGCGACGACGCGGCGGCGCCTTGGCTGCAGACACGATCCCATTCCCCCTCCCCTCCCACACCCGCGCGTCTTCCATCTCCATTTCCGAACAACGTTGCGCTTAGCAAATCCCTGTGCTGTTTTTTTTCTTCTTTTTTCCCTTTCGTTTGTTTTTTTTTCTTCCTTCAGAATCGCTTTTGCTAGAATGAGGTTTGTAAAACGCCCAACCTTTTTTTCTTTTCCCTTTTCAGTTTTTTTTCTTTTAAAATTGGCAGTCTTGTTTTCTCATTTGCGGCTGCTAGACGTCGAGTCAGCCACTGCAAAAATTTCGGAATATCGCCTCGGAATGGTTTGGATTTGAATTGATCGTCTTTTTTTTTTTTAATGCTCTTGCGGTGTGACAGCGCAGTGTGTGCTTCGGCTTCGGCGAGCAGACCCCCCCCCCCCCTAGCCAGCTCTATACTTTGCGTACTCGCACGTACACACACGTACACGCACGAACACACACACTCACACCCACAGTCGCGCGCGCAAAGAGAGAGAATACGTGCACAATCTCTTGGCCATCGCCGCAGATGTGGCGGCGGTCCGATAAGGTGGGGTATGACGATGGGCCTAAGTGCCGCATGCTCATCGAGATGTGTGTGTGTGTGTGAGGGAGAGAGAGAGAGAGAGAGAGAGAGAGAGAGAGAGAGAGAGAGAGAGAGAGAGAGAGAGAGAGAGAGAGAGAGAGAGAGAGAGAGAGAGAGAGAGACCAAACACTCGTGCTCCCGGGCGGAGAGGAGGGCGGGGTGCGGTGAGGCGCGCTGGGCCCTGCTCCTCCTCCAGCTTCTGCGGGATTACCTCTCTGCTGGCGATACAGCGGGCCTAAACTTTCGTCCCAAAGTTGTGTGGCGGTCCAGGGAGGGGTCCGGGGGAGTCCGGAGGGGAGGGGGTGCGGCCCGCGGGCGGCCCGACCGCTGAGCCGCCGCCTGGGTCCGGGCCCCCAGCGAGCGTCCCGTGTCCTGCGGGGCGGGGCCCTCGCCGGTCTCCTCCCCCCCAAGGCCGTTTGACAGGCCGGCAGGAAGACCGCAAGACAGGCTGCTCCGGCGGTCCGGCCCGGGTCCGGCGGGGCAAAGCGGAGGAGCGGGACTTTCGGAGACCGCGACGAGGCAATCGATGCGCCGCTCTCCCTGTCCCCGCTCCCGCCCTCTCCCCCGCACGGCACACATCGTATGCCTACCAAAAAAATTGTTCCACTTTTCATAAACAATTTTTGGGAAAGCAAGCTTCAGTAATTTACCAGCGTGCTCTCTGGTGGTTAGTTGCTGAGATTCAGAGGGAAAGGGGGTGGGGTGGCGCTGGATGGGACCAACGAAATAGAATCCCTTAACTACTGAAGGTCCCTCAATATTACACATTACTAGGAAGCTGTAATTTATGTATACTCGCGCGTTGTGGACTCGTTGAGACTTTTTGGCGTAGAAACAAGCAGGAAAAGGCGGTAGGAAGGAAGATGGCGGAGGAAAAGAAGGAGAAAGAAGTAGAAGTAGAAGAAGAAGAAGAAGAAGAGCAGTGCTGAGCAGGAGCCAACCACTCACCGCCATTTGGCTTCATTGATCTCGACCTCGACTCCCTCTGCTCCTGCGTCTCTCCCACTCTCTGTCTCTGTCGCTCTCTCCTCTTCTCTCCCCTCCCTCTAGCTCTCTCTCTCTCATTCACTCTGGCTCTCTCTTCCGTGCCATTATCAGCCGCGCCCCTGCCGATGTTTCGCCGTGCTCTACGATTCACGCGTCAATGGCCGAGATAAGGATTTTCTCTTTCATTCCTCGGTGGACGCGGGCCTTTACCCCTTCTTCTCCCACTCCTCTGCCCCTTTTCCTCTTTCTCCTCTCTCTCTCTCTCTCTCTCTCTCTCTCTCTCTCTCTCTCTCTCTCTCTCTCTCTCTCTCTCTCTCTCTCTCTCTCTCTCTCTTTCACGCACACGCACGCACAGTCTCTTTCTCCTCTCCATCCCCTTTCCCCCCCCCCCCGGCCCCGCCCTTTTCCTCATGCACAGCACCGCTGCCTTTCTTTGTGGCCGTGTGTCGAGATGACGTCGCCGATAGAAGGGCCTAAATCGACACGGTGCCGTGTGCTTTGTGGACTGACTACAAGACCCCACTTCCCTTCCCCTCCCCTTCCCACCTCCCGCTCCGCAAGCCTCTCCTCCTCCCGCGCCCTCCCCTCCGTCAGAGTTTTCGAGGGTTTTCTAAAAAGCGTTGTATCGCACCAGACCAGAGACCACGCTCGCCCGCCTCGCTCGCTCTCGCCGCTCCCCCGTTACCGATAAAATAGGGAAAAAGGCTTTGCTCATAATTAATTATCCGGAAGCCGATTTACTGTTTCTGCCCAGGTGACCCTCCTCTCTCTTTCTCTCTCCTGCTCCTCTTGCAGAGGCCGGGAAGGGTCCTATATCACGGTCATAATTTATTCGGAAGCGCTCCAAAAAGTCATATTTACGGCGACCACCCCTCAATAACAAGAGGGGACCTTCTCTCTCGCCCTGCTCTCCCCGGCTCTCCCCCCGGCTCTCCCCCCGGCTCTCCCCCTCCCTCCCATCACCGCTGCCCTCCGCCTCGCCCGCCCTGTTAGGCGGCCGCTTGGTTTATGACGCCATCACGTGTGAGGCTGCGCTCCATTTATCTTCCGGCACACCTGATCACAAGCTCCGTCCCACCCACGGCCCCCGCCCAGCCCAGCCACGCCACTTCGCACATATTTTCTCATCGCTTGTCTTTCGCGAAGGCCCATAGCGCCGCCACTATACCTTCCGCTCGTGTGAAGTGTTTTCCTTTTCCAATGATATTTTTCCTCCCCCCCTCTATCTGCTCCAAGACGCGGCCGCGTACTACATTTCCGTATGGAGTGTGTCTTTTCCCTTTCAATTATTTCCTCTTTAAGGGCGCGCCGCACTTCCCCGTCGGGATTAACGGACGCCCGAGTGTAGAAGGCACGACGATGCGACTAATGAATCCTGATGAAAGTCGCTTGTTCTCGGCTAATCAGATCAAAGGCGTTGTGTCTAATAAAGTGGGATCTCGTCTCTGCCACTACCGCCCTCCCCCGGGCCCTGCCTCACGACGACGTAAGCTTTCTTCGGCCCTGGGACTCCAGCAGCCCGCCGCGTCTCCAGAAAACCTGGCCTCCAGCATCCTGGCCCGCCGTCTGTAAAGCATTTTAGAGTACAAGAATACATCAATTATATTCGTGTAAAATGTCTCGTTTCTTCCTTTTTAGTGTGCAGCAAAGTTCATCCGCTTTCAGCCCCCCCCCCCTCCCCACCTCTCCCTCTGTTTTGATTCTAGGGCGGTGTGCGTGAGCCCCGTCGTCGCAAGGCGGTATTTATTTTCGAGCGGACTCTCTATAGTCCACCCTATCTCTCTCTCTCTCTCTCTCTCTCTCTCTCTCTCTCTCTCTCTCATGCTGTGGCTGCGTATGGTGCTACTTGACAAAGAGAGATTCAGTAGGAGCGGAAGAGTGAGCGAGGGCGAAAGAGAGAGAAGAGGGTAGAGAAAGGATGTAAAGAAAAAGAGGTCAGGAAACGATTTGCGCGCGTACTGTGTGTGTGCGGGCGGGCGGGCGCGCACCCTGCTACGCCATGCCGCCGCAAAGAGAGTGTGGGTGATAATCAGGGAAAGGAGAGAGAGAGAGAGAGAGAGAGAGAGAGAGAGAGAGAGAGAGAGAGAGAGTTGGGGCTAGCGATAAAAGGCGGGGTCGCCGGGGCAGCAGGCCAGGCCGTTGCCATGGTGACCAGCAGCTGGGTCTAATTGGCCCAATGGCCCGCGGTGGTGGCCCACACGACGAGTCTCTCTCTCTCTCTCTCTCTCTCTCTCTCTCTCTCTCTCTCTGCGCGCCGTCGGCCATCTCGATGAACCCTGTGACTCGGGTTTAGCCTCGGGTTTTAACTGCCTTCTGGATTGGGAGCTCCGGGGCGCCCGCGGCAAGGGCCCAAGGGAGTCGGCTGATTGGCGAGGCCCAGGCCCAGCAGCAGCGGTCGAGTGGGTACTAACAAACCTCTCGTTTCTTTTCAGCTCCAGTCGTCGGCGGCGTGCCTCGGACCAGGACGGCGGCGCCAGTGGTGAGTACAGTTTAGTCCTCATTGACTTCTCCTGTGCCGTGCTCCGGTTGTGCCTTGTCGACGGTTTTCCTTTTCGCCTCCACCTTTTCCCCCCTTTCTCCCCCCTCCCCCTCATCCTCCTTCGCTAGCATGTCCTGCCCATCACTACTTTTTCCTTTTCTCTTCAGCGTTCGCCTGTCACCTTACATTTCTGTGGTTTTATTGGTAAAGAAAGCAAAGGAAGAGACCGCGTCTGCCTCCCCGCCGCCGTTGCCCCGCGCTACGCCCTGCTGCCCACCGACCGGTAAAGTTGTTAACTTACTTTTAAACGAATTGATTGCGTCGGAAAGCGTTTCATCCGGTGACTTGCCCCGCCCCCGCCCCTCCGCAGCGCAACCGACCCCTTCCTTACCCGAGCCGCCCCTCGGCTTAGCGGTCACGCTGCGCCGCTCCGCAGCCGGCCCGGCGGTATATCCGCTTAAAAGAGGCTGCTGCTGCTGCTTGTGCTGCTTGTGCTGCTTGTGCGGTCCTCGCACGCGGATTTCACAAGACGAAATCTCTCCCTCCCTTTTCTTGCCTTTCCTTTCCTCTCTCGTCTCCCCCCCCCCTTCCTCCCCCTTTACCCCTTTACTTTTTCTCTTCCGTGTTCGCTCGCCTTCGCTACCTCTCTGTCTCTCGATGTTAATCATCCTCTCCTCCCTGATGCTCGTCCCTCACCACAGAGCTGCTGGATACGCGGAGGATGAGCTGACCCCTCCTCGCCCCCATTCTCCTTTCTCGACCGCCCCCCCCCCCCCCTTCTTTTCTCTCTCCACCTGACTTAACCACCCCGCTCACTTCAAACTCCTTTTGCTCAATGAGCTCCTCAGATTCCCCCTCCTCCTCAGTTCACATTTCGCTCAGCCTCCGGCTCACACCGGTTTGCTTACCCCTATATCACCCCATGCTACCCCCCTAGCTCAGCCTCTCGCTCACCGCCTGGGCTCACCGCCTGGATCACCCCCTAGCTCAACCCCTATAGCTCACCCCCTCCGTGTCGCACCTCTTGACTCGTCGCGTTTCACACCGGCTCTTCTGCCCCTCCCCTCCTCCTTCCTTTCTCCTCTACTCACCCTCTGGCTCTGAAGCCGAACAAAGAGTGGCACAACAAGAGACGCGCGCTAAAACGAGAAAAAGTGGGTGCCGCACTGGAGAGGATGGAACACGAGCAGCAAGCGACAACAACAACGTCCACACTGCTCCACTGCACAAGTCGGCGCGGGGCGAGCGCCCGGTGAGTAGGCAGCCGGGAGGCGGGCGCGGACCGGAGAGGACGATGGGTTGCCTACCCTGCCGCTCGCAGGCGCCACGGCCTGCCTGCTGCTGTGCCCTGCGCACCCCCTCCGCCTCGTGCTGCCTCATGGCTCGTTGAAGTGTGCTCACACACACACACACACACACACACACACACACACACACACACACATTCACAGTTTCCCCTCGCAGAGCCTTTGGCAATCACAGATTCCCTCGTGTGGTGGTGCAGAGCACCTCCCCCCCCCCC
>NW_026267496.1:103872-105956 GCF_000697945.3 Frankliniella occidentalis
GTCACATTCTTCCAGTAGCGCACGCCGGGTTCTCGCGGTGATGTGTGGCACATCATCATAGGGGTTTCAATGGTCGCTAAACCCAAAAATGTTAGTAATATTTTTATTCGAGAGAAATTTCCCGTTGTTGAGGGATATTTCCCGCAATTTTATAGTAACGGGTGTGTTGCTCATTAGTATTCTGAGTTCCATGGTCAAAACCCAAAATCTTTGGTCAACTTTTTTTTGTTTTCAAACATAAAGTGCGACCCCATGTGCAAATGCCTGTGTCTTCTCAGTGTGATGTTGTTTTCACTTGTAATTCGTTTTGAATATCATGACATACATTAATTTGTGAAAAACGATCTATAAACAAGCAGGCCCGCCCTTCCGCCAAACGAAGTTGCCAGCTCCGCTTCGCTCCGCCGGCAACTCCGTTCGGCAGGGGCCGGGCCTGCTTGGCCTGCCGGCGGCGATGGTCGTCCGTTTCGCTCTATCTCTAACCGTTTAGGCGCTAGAGGGTCTTTTTTTTGACGAAAATAAGCTAAAAATTGCCATGGTGAACAATAAGTCGTAGACAAAGGCCTAAAAACCGCAAAATAGGAAAGAAACTCTCCCCCCACCCCAAAAAACAATTTCTAAGCAGAAGGGTGGGTTGTAGTCGCGGTGCTTCACCGTTACATCCCTTTCTCGAGTCTTTGGGGCAAACTCAAAGACGACACATCATTCGATTATGTTCTTCAGCCAATTGTATGACAGAAATGGTCGGGCCGCAGGCCCGACCATCGCCGCCGGCAGGCCAAGCAGGGCCCGGCCCCTGCCGAACGGAGTTGCCGGCGGAGCGAAGCGGTGCTGGCAACTTCGTTTGGCGGAAGGGCGGGCCTGCTTGTTTATAGATCGTTTTTCACAAATTAATGTATGTCATGAAATTCAAAACGAATTACGAGTGAAAACAACAGCACACTGAGAAGACACAGGCATTTGCACATGGGGTCGCACTTTATGTTTGAAAACAAAAAAAAGTTGACCAAAGATTTTGGGTTTTGACCATGGAACTCAGATTACTAATGAGCAACACTCCCGTTACTATAAAATTGCGGGAAATATCCCTCAACAACGGGAAATTTCTCTCGAATAAAAATATTACTAACATTTTTGGGTTTAGCGACCATTGAAACCCCTATGATGATGTGCCACACTTGCATATTCCAATAATTAAGGGACCGCGGGAAATTTCCCTCGAGAACGGGAAATTTCTCTTTTGGTGAGAAATGTCAAATTTTTCTTTTGAATGACCCCCAAGCACCACTCGATGTCCCTCGTAACATCCCCGATCTGCGGTTGAAGAAATAATGTCGAAATAGCACTTGCGCCCCTGTAAAAGGGGGCCCAGGGGGCGTGGGAGGGGGGCTCATGGTCACATATGATAGCCTACAATGTACTCTACCGATACCGACCTCGAAACCACCCGAGTAGCGGTCCTCCCGCCTCTCAGAGCCGTCTTATTGAGAACGGACGTATTCTGCCCCTGTAAGGTATGCAACCGCCCCTAGGGGGCCCCCACAAGTGGTGCCACCTGGGCACCACTTCCTAAAAGTTACCTTAGGGTATGTAGATGAAGTGTGCAAAGTGGCAACACAGCAGGAAAAAATGCAAGGTGGGTTCCAGTAGCCGCCGTACTATTTGTTGGGGTTACGGTTTAGTGGAATCCCAAGGGGCGCGGCGGGCTTGGGCCGCGGGAGCACGGGAAGCTTATTTTTGTAAACTGTTTTGTCACAAGACAAAAAGTTGACAAGTGTCGTTGACTAGAACAAGTGGAAATTACGATGCACAAATTGTGCTCGTCCATTTTCAAATGAGGAGTGTGGTGAAGTAGTACTAGATCCTCTCGACCAAAAATGGATGGGGAAGAAGGATCGGTCGGTGGATGGATGGATGGATAGATGGATGGATGGGATGACAGAAGGGCGCGACTCTGTTTTCAGAATTAACCCATTGGCCCCGCTGTCGCGCGATTGGACTGCCACATGCATCCGACTGACGGCCATGATGGTGATGGTGACGGGGTGATGGTGGTGGTGGTGATGATGGTGGTGGTGGGGGGG
>NW_026267496.1:106838-107107 GCF_000697945.3 Frankliniella occidentalis
CCGACGGACCCCTCGACGGGTGTAAGAGCTGGCTGGAAGGCGGCGGTCTCCGGGTGGGGGGAAGAGGGAGAGGGGAGGGGTAGGGGAGTGAAGGTGGCGGCCGCCTCTCGTGGCCCCTCCGCGACAGGCTGCTTAGAGCAGGAGCAGAGCACCAGGGCGTATAGTCCTCGCCGCCCAAGCAACGCTCGCGGGTCTGCGGGTCTGGGCGCCATTTGCAAGTAATGAAGACAGGAGGCTCATTAGCGGAGACGGGGCTACCCCTCCCCCCC
>NW_026267496.1:107157-114003 GCF_000697945.3 Frankliniella occidentalis
CTCCCTCCCTCTCTCTCTCTTCATCCATCTCTCTACCTCTTCCCTGGCCCCTCTCCTGTCCTTTCGTCGCGTCACTGAATACGGCGGGTCGTACGGTCGCCGTTCATTCATCTGATCCCGCCGCCGGCATCATCAGACATCAGAGAGAGAGAGAGAGAGAGAGAGAGAGAGAGAGAGAGAGAAGGGGGCAGTGTACCCCTCCCTTCCTTCTCTGAGGGCTAGAACCCTCGAGCACTACCCCTCTCATACCGCCGGGGCCTCTCTCCCCCAAAGACGCCCGACCAACAGAAAGGGGCGCCCTGCCCTCTCGCTTTTATGTCAAGCAGAGGTGGGGCGGGGGAGGGGGGTGAGGGCGTTATGTATGCGCGGCGAATGAAGAGATCGCCCCGGCTTCACTCCCCCCCCCCTTCCCCCGCCCTTTCTACTACTCCTTCCCCACCCAAGCCGGTGATATTAAAACGACGACGCTGCCACGTCTGTTTAAATGCCGTATGTTGGCGTATATGTACTACTGGCCTTCTGTACAACAACTTCCAAGTGTGTGACGCGGTCCAATAATACTTTAAAGTGCTCGCAAACTAGCCAAGCAAAACGTATTCTTATGTGTGAACCGTGTAAAATCCCGTGTCAAAGTAGAGAAAAAGTACACCATTCCCGTAAAGGATCAGGACAACCGTGAGTCGGATTGACCAAAGCAAGTACTATTGGTCAACTTACTGTGCTTTTTTCACACTGTGTGTTGACATGGTTTTCACACTGTTGTGCTGTCGTGCTTACGCATATGGTATGTGATGTGTCCTCCGCCACCTCGTGCAGCAGGGGCTCTCGGACGTTCCCGGACGCTCGCGGACGGCCCCCTGCTGGAGCGGGAGGTGGCTCCACGGGGCGTTGGCGAGGCGGCGAGGCCAGAGGGGGGCGGACGGGTCAGTGACGTAGGGCGCGTATTGACTCGGGGGCCCGTCCTGCAGCGGCCAGGCGGCCTGGTCTATGGGCGTGGTCCCCGACCCCCGTCCCCGGCTCTTCCCGGGCGCCGCCCGGGGGCCAGGAGGTCAGTGGAGTAGTGGCGACCGGGCCGGCCACTGCGCCGCGTCACGACATACCGCGGGACCCCCCGGGACACCGGCGGGCGGAGGCGCCAAACGGACCGCGGTCAGAACGCCGTGATGGGCCGTGCACATTTGTGATACATGGGCGTCCTTTCACTTTAAATGACAAGGGAATATTTTTGTCCATTGCGCGGAGGATGCGACTTATTAAACGTAAGTCGTGACGAATGTGTACCTTCTGTGCTTTCTTCAGTATTTAAAACAAATGTCTATTAAAGATTCAAATTTGTCAATTCTACTTATAATTGCGCCTTATGCAGGAAGAGCTTCACGGATGCATGTTGCATTGGGCCAAAAACTTCCCCCGCCATTTGGGAGTGGTCCGGGTGGCTGAAAAAGTCGCGCTGCATCTGGATCAGGCGGGCGCGAGCGGGGGTGGTGGTGGGTTTCGATGCATACCGACCCCGAGCGAGAGGGCAGACCGCCCGCACGTGTGAAGTCGGCACAGCAAAACTGAAAAACCTGACGGATTTCTTTAAATTATTTTTTTTGTGGGGGGTTTGGGGAGACGGGGACGCTCATCCACCTCTTGGGAGAAAGAGAACACTGTACTTTCCGACGCGTGCTCTCCTTCCCTCACCCGCTCCTCCCTCCCTGTCTCTTTTCTCTTTTTGCCGCCATATTTAATTAGACTTGCCAACTTGGCACCCTAACTCGGTGGCCTGGAGCGAGGCGGCGGCGGCGGCGCTAGGGCCGACGACGGGGGACCCGGCAGGACCAGGACGGACACGAGGGTGACAAGGGAGAGAGGGGACGGGACAATGATCGCCTCTCGTCCAGACGGCCCAACGGCCTGGCGATCGATTGGACGGGAAGAGAAAGGAGGGAAAGGGAGGAGAGCAGAGAGAGAGAGAGAGAGAGAGAGAGAGAGATAGAGAGAGAGAGAGAGACGGGCGCATGTCTCCGACCTCCTCTTGCTGCTGTGCGAGGGGGCTCTCCTCGTCGCGTGGACATCTTTGTCATCACGGGGAACTTTCTTTTGGCCTCAAGGGGCGGCGCGGGCAGCTGCGAGAGGGCCTGCTGTATTGTGGTGTTGCGTGACCTCACCCCTGCTGACCATCTTGCCAGCTGGTGGAACAAAAATGTGCAACTTTTCATGCTTGATATGTGTAAAATCATGATGAAACTGCTTATTCTATGCGTTCGCACATTATCGTCGTATGTGCGTGCAAATTTGAACATTAGGGAAATTTCCAAAAATTGCACACACCTATTGACCTTTAGAAGAGGTCTGGAAGGTCTATCTCACACGAGGCTCTTTGCGCCCCTCGTCTCGCTTTCTCTCTGTCTCACTCTCACTCTCTCTCCTCCCCGGATCTGAGTGGTTCCATCGTGACTCTCCCCACTTACCCTTCTTCCACCACCAACCCCCCGCCCACTCCTTTTCAAACATGGGGGGTCGTGTGAGCGGTTTGACTAAGTGCGGGGAGGAGGAGGTGACGGTGGGGAGGGGAAGAGGAGAGTAGGGTATTTGCGGAAAGAGGCAATTACGGAGAGAATCGCTGATCTCGGCGAATCTACCAGCTGTACGAGAGAGAGAGAGAGAGAGAGAGAGAGAGAGAGAGAGAGAGAGATGGGCAGATGGATGGCTGAAGAGGACGCGTCGGGGCCTTGGGTGAACGATTGGCCTGGTTCCGGCCCTGCGAGAGGACAGTCTATCCACTTGAGTCCCGCTATCTCTCTATCAGGGCACTATCGTACCCCCTCCTCCTCCTGTCCTCTCCCCCTCCCCGCCAGCATCAAGCCTTGCCCGACGCGGCTCGGCCCCCGGCCCGCCCCGCCTGCAGGCCTACAGTCTAGTCTGCCCGCTCCAGTCCTGCGGGGCGGTGGTGGTGTATGGCCGCGGTGTCCGCGCTGCGCCCCGCGCGCCCCGCCCCTGCGCGTCGCCGTCGCCCCCCTCTCGTGTCCCGGGTACTCGTGCAACAGGTGTCGCGGCGGCGCCCACGTGGCCGTCAGCCCCACCACGTGACGCGGTGCGCAGCGAGAGAGAGGCCACCCCGCGGCGCGCGCGCTCCAGGTAACCAATTATTACGCGACGGCGTCCTCGACGGACCGAGTCTATTGTTATTTTATTACATTATTCTCCATTTCGCATTCGCTGCCGTTTCTTTGGCCGCGCTTTTTTGGCCGCTCGCGCGGCGGCGGCGCGCCTGCCTGTGGGCCTGCTGCTCTCGTGTTGAGCGCGGCGGTGGTGGTATTAGCTCGGCACAGCTGCAGTGATAAGACTGATGAAATACAAGTGATGTTTCCGCACATTGCTCGGCCACCACCATGGTATGATGGTGGTGGGCCTCGCTGCTCCGCCTTCTTCATCCACTGCTGCTGCTGCTGCCGCTGCTGCTGCTGCGGCAGCAGCTCTTTGCTGCTGATGCGGTATCTCTCCGTGCTGACGCAAGGGCCCGAGATAAACTCGGTGTAGTGCCTCATCGCTCCATCAGGAGGAGGACGGGTAGCCCGCCGCGGCCGCCCCTTCTCCTCTCTCTATCCCCAGTGCGCATTCATTAGGCTGACTAGTGAGCGGTGGTGGTTGGTTGTTGTGTGCCTCCCGTGTGAAACATATTGCCGCTCTCGCCTCCATCCACCTCCTACACCACCTCGCCCGGCCCTCCCTGCAGATTCGTATATATTATTGCTGCTCACTGTAAAAAAAAAGTTATGATCACCTTCTCTTTTTACAAACGTAGGGCTCTGAATAGTTCAGAAACAAGGGATTGAATCTTAAGAGTATTATAAGAGGCCATACGTGCTATCTAAAGTTACCAACTGGCTGTTCGCAAATATAGGGAAGGTGTGTCCTGTCTCAGATCCGCGTTGTACCTCCACGAACTAAATTCTTTGTAACATGAAGACACGTCTTCTTCATGGGGAACAAAAAGTGATATGGTGTTTTCAGAGGTTACAACCTAGGGAGAAAAACTATTAGGATTTTTGGCTTTTGGGAGGCGGCCAGATGGTCATCAGCTTCGCTGCTTCTGCAATGCGACTCCTGCGTGCATATGCGTGTACAATTTATGTGCGAGATGTGTGTGTGTGTGTGTGCGTGTGTGTGTTCCTTTCCTTCACGTAATTGATCGTCGTGCCGCAGGAGGACCCCTGTTCCCCTCGGGTTTGCCATAAACCGCAGCCGGCACGTGAGCGGGAGGGGGCACGTGCAGGCGCATCAGGCCGACATGGGTGTGACTGTCCAGCAGAGTTGGGAAAATCGGCAGAGAGCGACCGCCCGCCGCAACCGCGTGCGATCGCCTGCCGCTCGCCAGCGGAGCGCTACTCCACGCCACGCCGCTTCATTTGGCTGACTCGGAAGCCGAGTCTCGATCTCAGCATCCGAAGGTGAGATTCGGGTCTGGATCAGCCAATCAGAGCCTGCCGCTGCGTGCATCCGCAGACAGTTGCAGGCGATCGCACTGCCGTCGGACGGGGGACAGGGCGACCGTCCGAAGACTCGGTCGGTTGTGAGCGGCAAGCAGCCGCACTGGCGAGCGGGCCGGGCGGGCGGGCGGCAGCTCTTTTCCCAACTCTGCTGTCCAGCACGCGGGTGACAGTCCAGCACGTGTGTGACTGTCCAGCCCGCGGGTGACTGTCCAGCTGTCCAGCACGCGGGTGACAGTCCAGCGGAGGCCCCCCCCCCCCACTATAGCCAACTTGTTGTACACTTGCCCACGCCCAACTCGCGTGAAACTCGCGTCAAAATCGCCCAAAAATTAAATTTGCAAGAAAATTCGCGCTAAATTTATGAAAATTAGCGAAAAACTCTCTAAAAATTGATCCCAACTCGTTGTACACCTATTTTGGAAGTTGGGGGTTGGGGGAGGGGGATCTCCTCGTGAGCGCTCACGTTTTTGTTAGTGTCTAACACTTGAACAGGATAGGGCATTTTCGGCGGGGGAAAATCGAGTAGGCGAGGAGGTTTTCAACTCCCTCATTCACTGAACACCTAAACTAGGTGTCTTACGCATTACATAACGTAATACCGACTGTAAACATATACTCCGGACGATTGCGGCTGATTTGTAATTGTAAACGATTTCCTCACTGATAAACACTTTACAAAACAAAATACCAGCTAAGCATTTCCTCTGTAACTTCAAAGCATTGTTTTGCAATTGCGAAGCATTTGGCATTTTGATTCGTAAGGTTCTGTGCTCTGTAATGCAAAGAAATTCCTTACGGAGAATACGAACAAATCCTTAAGATGGAATTGTGCGTAACCCTTTCAAAACAACTTCCTCCATAGAGCTACTGAATACGAAGTCCACGTGAGATTCGATTAACTCACCAAATTCGACTGCTACACGCCGTGTTTTGTCAGTGACATAGAAGTAATGTTTGTGTGTTTATCTGTGACACACTTGAAATTGGTACAGCAAAGCGCGATGGGCAGCCAGTGAAGGGGTAAGGGAGCAGCACGCCGGGCCATTGGTCGTGGCGTGGCGTGGCGCGATAGTGTGACCGCTAAAGGTCGCGCCCACCACCACACCACGCCAAGCGCGCCACGCCCAGCCCAGTCCCCGCACTCTCCCTCATCGTGGTTCAATTCCAACACAGCTCTGAGCGGAGCATATATAGCGCCCCTGTCTCTCTCTCTCTCTCTCTCTCTCTCTCTCTCTCCCCTTCCTCTCTCTCTCTCCCCCACCCCTCTCTCTCTCTCCCACATGTGCCTCTTCCGCCACCCTCCTCCCTCTCTGCCCTCTGTTTCCTTCCCTCCGGTGGCCATCATTTATTGCCCTGCTGCTCGGTCCCGACCAAAAAATTTATTATGCTTTCCCCAAATTTTATTGCGGTGGCGTGTGTCTCCTGAAGGCGCCGTGCGCCCGCAACGCCGCGGCGGCCCCTGCTCCCTGCAAAATAATTATCCATCAATTTTTCATACGATGATCGTCGTTTGCGCCGGGCTTTGCCGCCCGACTGGTAGTGTTTCCTCTCTGCTTCCGCGGCGTGGTTGTGGACCCCAGTGGAGTCTGTCTCTATGGCTGCGGAGTGGTGGTGGCGGGGCGGGGCGGTCGCGCACTTCCGAGATTAGCTTTGTACCGCTTTTCCGCTCGGAACAGCACCCTCCCCCCCCCCTTTCCCCTCGCCCTTTCCCTCCTATCCCCGGGCGTCGGTTTTGATTTCAAAGTCAAGCGCCTGGAGCGGCTAGCTCGGCAGCCAACCCCACAGCAGCAGGATGGGGCCAAACGTGCACCCCCCCCCCTTTCCCTACCTACACACCCTCCACTTTTGGCAGATGTTTCTTCCGTTTCGCCATTTCCTAAACGTGTTACCTTTCAGTTCAATGAGCCCACATGACCGTCGAGTAATTTTGTTGCTGTTTAATTTTTAGTTCTAATTAGGCGACAGGTAGGGGTTTGGACTACTGACTACTCGCTACAGACGGTTTAGACAAGCCCACCCACTCGGCTAGGATGACGAAATATTCCGAGGGGTGTTGATGTGGGCCGTATGATTCTTGGTCGGGTGACTAAACACCCAAACCGGTCGCCATCCCGACGTAGTACCCTATCAGAGGTTTGGCGCGGCGGTGCCACTGGCCTCTTCCTGCGGCTGCTGCTGCTGTGAATCATACATCCTGTTATTCTAACATGAATGACGGCCGGAGGGAAGGCGGGGAGGGGAGCAGGGTGGCTGATACCCCTCATATCGACTGTTTGTCACCCAGCAGCGTCCCAGGCAGGGCCCCGTCGGTCCTACACACACCCTGCCCCCTCCCCCCCTCCCCCCAACAGATAACGACGATTCGATT
>NW_026267496.1:114360-115940 GCF_000697945.3 Frankliniella occidentalis
TCCCTCCCCCACTTGCTCCCTCCCTACACCCCCTCTCCTCCCGTAGCCCGGGCAAAGTGCCCATAGATTCTCATTCATCGACGAAATAGCGACTTGGCTCTCGCTTCGCCTCGTCGTTTAGCCCGCTCCTCGTTTGGACCCCGGCGCGGCAGGCTGGGTCGATTAGCTCCGTCCAATCACAGCGGGCCTGGGCCGGGCTGGGCGGTGATGGCTGCCCCCCCCCCCCCCCCGGTGTCGTGTGATAACGATAGCCCCAGCCTTGTCTGCCTGTGAGCCGCCTGCCTCTGCACGGCCCAGACGGCCCAGGCCGGGGCACACTGTGCTAACGCGCTTTACAAAGTTGCCTTATTGCGCCCGTCCTTGCCGGCAGCGGCGAAAGTTGGACTGAAAAGAGCGAGGCGGCCTCCAGCCACCACCCTCCAGCAACCTCGCTCCAGCCTCCGCTCCGGACTCGCTTCAACCTCGCTCCTGCCTCGCTCCTGCCTCGCTCCAGCCTCGCTCCAGCCTCGCTCCAGCCTCGCTCCAGCCTCGCTCCAGCCCACTCCAGCCTCGCTCCTGCCTCGCTCCTGCCTCGCTCCAGCCTCGCTCCAGCCTCGCTCCAGCCTCGCTCCAGCCACCCTCTAGCATCTGCCTTTGCTTCGTCGACCCGTCTCATGAGCTACACACATTCGCGGCTGGCATCTTTGCCCTTGAGCTCTTCTCGTTGGAACCGCCATATAGTTCCTCTGGGAGCCGACGTTTGCAGCTGCCTGCCACTCTACCGACCGTCCTCTAGCTCGCCTCCAGCTCGCCTCCAGCTCGCCTCCAGCGTCGCCTCTTGGCTGGCTCCAGCCCGGTGCCCAACAGGTCTGCAGCTGCGCTCAGCCCCTCATTTCCCTGGACTCGAACCTTGGCTATTCCCCCTCCCCTTGCCCTTCCGCGCCCGTACTTCCGGCTCGTAGGGGCAGGGGCTTTAGCTGCGGCAGGCCGCAAATGTTCGCCTTGCGGCCTTGTTTGGGGGGGTTTATAACAAAGTTGGGTTCACGTCACCAACAGCGTTAAATTCCCCAGGCATTAATATTCATTTGAACGAACGACTGGCTCGCCGTCCGGAACACGCCCAACAGGGCCCCCCTTCCGCCCGCCAGCCGCCTCCCGCTTTTTGCCAGGGGCCCGCTGTTCGGAATTAGAACGGAAGTGCACCGAAAGTAGCGCAGGTGTCTGGGGGAGCTCGCCGCTCCCGAAGGACCCGTGACCCCCCTGGTGCCTCCTGGAGAATGGTCATTATGAGTTTCTGGCAAAGCGACATATGGGCTTTTCGGGATCGGGAAAGCTTTTCTTGGGGTGTGTAAGGTGGATCCAGATCCGCCAGGGGCCGGCCCATCCGTTGCGTAAGAGAAGGATTAATGCGATGAAAGAAATTTTCGGATCAGCCAGTACTCTGCTGCCGCTGCTTTCGCCCTCTACCAAAGCTACCTGGGGCGCGAGTTCCGCGGCAAGGGCGGCGGCGGCAGCCCGACGGCAGCCCGACGGCGCACCGACGAGGCTCAGGTGGTGTACCGTAATGCTCCACGTCCCGTCCCGCCCCACCACGCCTCGCC
>NW_026267496.1:115990-116723 GCF_000697945.3 Frankliniella occidentalis
CGGGAGCGGACTGTACCTCCCGGGGTGCCGCCGCCCCCATCCCACCGCGCCCGTGCCCGTGCACAATGGGCCCGGGCCCCCCCAGCCCCGGGAGGCTCCACCTGGACCATATAGCAGCTCCCGCACCTGGACGGCGCGGCCCGGGCGGCCCAGGCTCCTCGAGCAGGGCCCGGGCACGCGCGCGACGAGCGTTGCGTGTCCCCGGTGTACAGTATACACGACAAAGAGCCGGGGGCACAAGTCACTGGTGAAAAGGGAAAAGGGCGTGGACGTACGTCCTTTTCACTTTTTGGAAGCGCGAGTCCAATGAAAAGTCCGTGGACTTACGCTCTTTTCACTTTCCGCAAGTGAAATAGGCGAGGCATTGTGTTCCAACCGTTTTCGTCGTGCGAACGAACTATACCCACACCACACATGGCTCTATCAAACCCGTTGTCATGTTATTACTCCGTTGCGTCGCTGACGAACACCTGCGGCGACACACTCGCGCCGTGTGTGTGTTGAAACGTCCTATCCCGCCACCACCACGTGGCGACCGCGGGGACACGTGGTGTGCGTCCAGGTAAGCACGTAACACCCTCTTGCACGTGCACGCGAGGGGGAGGGGGGGGACCCGGGCAGCCGGCCGGACACGACAACTGCGGGGGCCGATCGTGTAAGAGCGTCATTTGCGTTTCAATATCCACCCGGGCGTCCTGCATGCTAAGCGCCCCGAGGGTAGTGGGAGGGGGGG
>NW_026267496.1:116773-117423 GCF_000697945.3 Frankliniella occidentalis
ACTTACTGGACTCCAGGACGGACGAGCATTTTCTTTGCAGCCCTTTTTCCCCCAGGAGAGCGATGCCTGTTGTGCCCGTGTCCGTCCTGTATGCCCACTTTTTGCGTTTCTCTCTCTCCTTTTTTCCCGCCAGCGCGCATTTCATATTTCATTCCGGGCGTTTTGTCAGCCGCCCTTTGATGCGCTCCCGCCAGCGGTGTTGGTGGCCGCGTATGATCGGCGCGGTGCTTCACCCCCCACCCCCCGCTCAACCGCTCCCTCTTCCCTTCCTTTTTCACTTTTACTCTCCGTGCCCCCCTCCTCCCCCTCCCTTTCCCCCGAATGCTATCTGCATGCCCCTCATCTGCCGCTTAACTTCCTGCCAATCAGTTGCTGTATTTTTTTTTCTGCCTTCTATCCCCCTGTTCCAGTGTCTTCTACAACATACGCAAAAATGTAATTTTTGGGGTAGTCATTTCCCCTCCTCGGACGTGTGTGAGTGTTTTGTTTTTTTTTTTGTCTGCACTTCTTTTCATTTATGCAGTCACTTGCGCTTCCTCGCCTCTAAGAGACCAACGCGTCCGTATAGCCGTATAGCGCCATGCCGTACTCCCTCCCCGGCTCATCATACTTTCATACATATTTCGGACGAAAACCGTCATGCGCCCCCC
>NW_026267496.1:117488-118406 GCF_000697945.3 Frankliniella occidentalis
CCCCCCGCCGACGCCCCGCCCGCGCGCCCTCTTGCGCTTGCATTAGCTGATTACCTGGGGAGAGAGAGGGGAGAAGCGGGCGGAGAGGGGCGAGGGGGACGAGAGGGAGAGGGTCGGTAAATAATATTGAAATGCAGTATCGTTATTACGCGGGCAACCACTCAAGGGTCAGCGAGTCTCTAGTGGGCCGTGCGGAGGACGGAATAGAGAGAGGGCAGGTGGGGGGAGGAGCGAGGCACTGCACGTCTTCATGCCAGCGCGGAGTGAGGGTTCAACCCCTTGCCTTTTGCCCTGTTGCGCGATCATTCGACCCCACATCTCCACCCCTCTCCCCTCTTTCTGTCTGTCCGTCTGTCTCTCTCTCTCTCCCTTTCTCTCTCTCTCTCTCTCTCTCTCTCTCTCTCTCTCTCCCTCTCTCTCCCTCTCTCTCCCTCTCTCTCTCCCTCCCTCCCCCTCTCTCTCTCTCGCCCATCTTATATTCTTACCCCCTTTGCATTCCCATTTCTTTTTTCTCTTCCTACTCCCTGTACCCTCCCTGTATATATTTCTTTGCTGCTGCAGACTGGGCTGAGTTGGATCCATAGGTTGGCGGCGGCGCCTGCAGAAGGATTACGGAGGACGAGGAAGGGCGCGCAATTGAGTGACGAGGGACAAAAGGAGACGGGGTGGGGTGGGGGGAAGGTGGAAGCGGGCTCATTCGGACAGGCAAAGTAATGCCTTGACATTTGTATGAAGTGCGACGTGTCGGGGCCCCGGAGGGGATCCCAGATGGAGCAAGTTACACAGCCCCGGCAGGGCGGGCACAGCAGCGGGCCGGGCCCCAGGGCCGTCGTAGCCGCCGGCAGAACGGCTATTAAATTTTGGGAATATGGCGCGACGAGGCGCACATTGCAATGAGAAATGGGCGACTCGGCGACG
>NW_026267496.1:118456-120763 GCF_000697945.3 Frankliniella occidentalis
GGGGAGAGGGAGACCGGCTTGTTGTCTCTGCTGATCAGCTTTGCGTTATTCTTGTTTTACAGACCGGTGGCGCTGGCGGGTCTGCCGGACTCGGCTGCTCGGACGGACAAGTCTACAGGGACAGCCCCTGCTGCTGCTGCGGTTGAGGTGAGTGAGGTCGTGTTGATTTTTATTTCCATTTAGACGATTGATCCAGCCGAAGCTGGCTGTTATCTTTCGGTCTGGAAAGACAACCAGGGTCGCTCCGCGGCCAGGCACGATGAGCAAAGCGCGCGCACGCCGAACGTGTGCATTTAGGGGGATTACAAATGCCGAGCTATTTTCGTAAACAATAACGTTGGCGGCGCATCGGGTCGAGAGCAGAGAGGGGACTCGGCCGAGGAGGAGGAGGAGAAGAAGAAGAAGTTGAGGACGAGAAGAAGCGGAAGCGCGGTACAGTTGTGTGTGGCAGTCCATGAATGTCGTTATAATACAGGGTTTGACGACGCCACTTCCCACACCGCCGCCGCTACTCGTATATCCTTCGCGGCCCCGCGGCCGGCTGGGCCCGCGGTCATAACCACGACCCGGGCCGAGGGGTGCGGCGGCGGCGGCGGCGGCGGCGGCCGGAACCTGTTGCTTGCTCGCTCGTGTTCTCGAAACGCGCGGCCCGGAAGCCCCCGGCGGCGCGGACGGAACACACCCGCGCGCGCTTTTAGGGGGGATACGCAGACGCCAAAGTTTCACGTCTGCTCCGCGTGGGCTGGCCTGCTCTGCCCTGACCCTGCTGCGCGGCTGCGCCTCCCCTTCCGGATCCTCATCCCGCCTCGTCCTCATCTTACCCCCCGGACCTCCGGGGGCTCCTCCGGGGTGCCTCCGCCGAGGCTCCTGCCGGGTTGCTCCGGGCGGGCTCCGGTGTATATGCATAGCGGTTCCTGGCTATAGTCCCCCTCGCCCCGCAGCAGCCGACACCGTACCGTTGGCCGCGGTGTGTCGGGGGGGAAGGGGGTGGTGGGGAGCGCCGTTCGTTCGTCGCAACCCGAATTTAAAACGTCTTTTGTCCGGCTGCGTCTCCGCTCCCCTTCTTCTTGGGCTCCCCTTCTTCCTCGCCTTTCATCCGTCCTGCCCGGGGCTGGGCGCGCGGGCGCGGGCGCGGCGTGTACATCGCGCTGCTCCTCCTCGCCATGGAGCACCCGGCGGCCGCGACCCGGCTCAGCTTGATTGGAACGGGCCATAGCCTGCGCGTTGTAAAGGCTCGGGGCTCGCGGACGTAGTACCGCTGCGGGGTGCCGCCCGGGTCCGCCCGGGTCCGACGGCAGCGCGGCAGAGGCAGGAACATTGACCTCGAGGCCGAAGGGGCTGCTGTTTCATCAAGATGATGTAGCAACGTATCTGGCCTGGCCTGCCGCGGCCGGCCTCCCGAGGCGGCTCCCCTTGAGGCAATGTCACCGCCAGGCCGATGGACTCGCCGCCGTCGCCCAGCTCAGCTCTCGCAGTGCGCGCGCTGCGCCTTTGGCGCACCGCGCCTCCGCACTGCAAAAGCTAAACCGTACCGCAGGGGGAGTCACAGTCACACTCCCGCATTATGCATGCAGGAACCAGCTGGGGCGCCCCGGCTATTGGAAGAACGGAACTCGCGACCCCGTCGCACCCCGGGGGCGACCCCCCGCGCCCCCGCCCATAGCCCCGCGCCCCGCGCCCCGCCGCCACGCTCGACCCAGCGAGGGCGCCCCCGGGCCCGAGGTGCGCGTTGGTCAAAACCGAAAGTCGGTTCCGCGCGCGATGAACCCTGGCCGAGCTGCTCGCTGCGCCGCGACTCGCTCTCTCTCTCTCTCTCGCACTCGCTTCCCCCTCGCCGCGTCCGCCCACTATCTCATCTCGGGGGAGCATGACTCTCGCGTTCCTGACCTTTCTTTCTCGTGAGCAAATCTCGACGGACAGTTGCGTCACTCGAAAAATTATTTGGCCCGCTGAGACGCAGCACACGACGAAGGAGAGCTGCCCAATAGATAAAGATTAAAAGGGGGGAGAGGGGGGAGGGGTGGAGGAGAGTGTGGGGTCACGTGGGGCTATGGGCTCCGTGCAGCATCTCTGGTGTGAGGTACGCGTTGGGAGCGTTCAGCGCGGCGGTCGCACAGCGGACATATGTGTGCATGCAATGCCGAGACCTTGTGTGCCGTAGGGATGGAGGGAGGCGAGGGGCAGCGGGGAGGAGGAGGAAGAGGAGGAGAAGAATGTCGAAGAGAGCCTCCAAGGGGTGCGTTAGGGTGGAGAGGAAGGAGGAGGAGGGGAGGAGCAGGAGCCGAGGCGGATGAGGGGAGGGGAGAG
>NW_026267496.1:120908-121556 GCF_000697945.3 Frankliniella occidentalis
CTGCCCGCACTCCGCACCACCCTCCCGGGGCTTTCAGTTTCAACAGCAGACGGCCCTGACAGCACGCTTCCCCCATCCCCTTCGACTCTTCCCGCCCCTTTTCACTCTGCTACTTTGATTTCGGTCGGTGCTGCTGCTGCTGCTGCTGCTGCTGGACCGTTTGGCGTGCATGGGGCTGATCTCTCGGTTTTAATTACAGGGGATAAAGGTTCGGCGGCCGGCGGCGTTCAATGGCGCCTCTGCTGCTGCTGGGCTTGGCGTGAGCGGAGGGGAGAGACGGGGAGAGAGAGGGGAGAGGGAGACCGGCTTGTTGTCTCTGCTGATCAGCTTTGCGTTATTCTTGTTTTACAGACCAGCGGCGCTGGCGGGTCTGCTGGACTCGGCTGCTCGGACGGACAAGTCTACAGGGACAGCCCGTGCTGCTGCTGCGGTTGAGGTGAGTGAGGTCGTGTTGATTTTTATTTCCGGTGGGCTCGGAGTCCACTCACTACTAGCGCGCCCACACCGCGTCGTCGGTCGACACCCACCCACTTGGGACACATTTCCGGTGTGACGAGTCATCCACATCCCTCGCCGCTGTATCGGCCCCCGGTATACGGCCCGCGCCGCCAGTAGTTCGCTTTGGGTCCGCCCCGCCCCGCCCCGCCC
>NW_026267496.1:121606-124874 GCF_000697945.3 Frankliniella occidentalis
ACCGGGCCGGGCTGTACACGGCGTGCGGGAGCGGACTGTACCTCCCGGGGTGCCGCCGCCCCCATCCCACCGCGCCCGTGCCCGTGCACAATGGGCCCGGGCCCCCCCAGCCCCGGGAGGGGGGGACGTGGCGACGCGAATCACTCTGTTGTCTCGTTAGGACTGACCTGACCTTCGACTCGACCTAGCAGCCCTCTGTGTGTGTGTGTGTGTGTGTGAGAGAGAGAGAGAGAGAGAGAGAGAGAGAATGTGCTGGTCTCCTTTGCCGGTTAGTCTTCGTCCCGTTTTGTACTGGATGTAAGTGCAAGAAATTTAGCTCTGCACGCAAAATTTCTCATACTGTTGCTTTGCTTTGCCACCCGCCCTTCCCCATCCTTCTCTATCTTTCTGTGCTGGTTACGCCACCCTTCGAGTTGTCGGCGGTGTACGGTGTACGGCGATAGGGGAGGGTTGGGGGGGGGGCTGGCTTGATCCCGTCCTCTGTCCGCAGCCCAGCTGCCCCCTTCCCTCCCCCCCTCTCCCCTCAACAGCTTCTCTCCCCCGGGGCCGATCCGAGCATTGTTTTGCTTTTTACTTTGTCCTCGTCATGAATAGTAGTAGGGAGGGGAAGAGAGGGCACGAAGAGGGAGAGAGAGGGGCGCTTGAAAGGAGAGACGGACCTGGGATAAAGAGGATGAAGGTGTCGTCCTCGCCCCGTCTGGGAGGATGTCCTACAAGGCGCTGCTCTGGGGAGAGCACCGGCCCACAATGCCCCCTTCCCTTCCCCGTGTCGTCCTGGAGAGTCCTGGGCAGGGTCCTGGACCCGCGGGACAACGCGCTGCGGCTCAGGGAGCACCGAACTTCAATCCCCCCCCCCCCCCCTCCGTGGGTCCTCCTCACTGCGGCGACCGCCCGTCGGCCACCGGGGTAGGCAACCCTTCGTGCCTGGGTGCGTTGCGGGTTGCCGCCCCCGCCGCCGCCGGGGGCCCCTGTGTGAATAGTGGAAGACTTGGCCTGCGGGTGTCCGGCGGCGGGGTGGGGGGGGGGGTGCTTGCACAGTACAGTGCGCGGTGGTAGTCGGGCGGTCCAAGCGTTTCGCCCTGCTGCTGCTGCTGCTGCTGCTGCTGGCTGACCGTTGTCGGACTAGGACTAGAAAGATGTAAACGCTAAAGTATATATGAAAAACGTGTCAGTAATTAATTCACCAACCGCAAAAAATTATTATCTTAGAAAATGGCAACGTTTTGAGCGTGTCTTCTGAATTAAATATTTTGAAAGAGGTTTAATGGTGGAAAAATAGGGTATTCATGAAAATATTTTTCAATCTTTAGTGCATAGACTTGTAAGAAGCGCCAGGGTAGTGACGGTAGTGATGGTGGTCCTAGAGTTTCGCCGTGCCGGGCCGGGGTGGTGGAGCCTAGATGTGCTGCCGCTGACTCACGCACCCCCCCTTCACGTTATATACCCGTCACGTCTCGGGCGGGTATAACGCTCCGGCCGCCGCACGGATCCTTTTGGGTATCGCGTTTCCCTCCCACGCCACGTCAGACCGTCGCGCGCCCGTCCAGCAGCCGGCGCATACGGTATGAGGAAATACTCGACTGGTAATAGATATGCACCGCATCGACCGTGGGACTATGCGAACATGGCGGGAGGGAGGAGAGTCGGAGAGGAGAGAGAGTTTGAGTGACTGACGGTTATGGTGGTGAGTGTGAGCGAGTTAGTTTGTTGAGAGTGGAAAAGGAAAAGAGAGGGAGCTGTTCATAATGAAACCGAAAAGTGCGCGGGAGCCGTGATACTACGGACTCGTTGCTTGCTTTGCGGACGCCCCCCTAGAGCAACAAAGTGGTGATGAATTGAGCGACGCTCCCCTTTTCTTCCTCATTGTCGCCTCTGTGTGTGTGCGAGTTTGACTGCGTGTGTGTGTGTGTGTGTGTGTGTGTGTGTGTGTGTGTGTGTGTGCTCGACTGGTGCTAGATGTAAATAAGGCAGAGGAGAGTAGGGGCCTTACAGTCGGGTCCCCCGGATGGGAACGGCAAGGGGACGGAGGGGGGGGGGGTATGCGGAGGGTGTATAGGGCGTTCCCCCGCACAACTGACGAATAAGTAAACTGGAGGGAAGAGAGAGATGAAATCTGTAGGTAGAGCTCGCTGAGCACACAGTGAGTGTGCGGCTTGGGTGCGTGTATGTGTGTGTGTGTATGTGTGAGCGCGCATTCAGGCCGGCAAAAGCGCTCGCAGGCGTCGTTCTGTACGGTTGTGGCCGTGAGTGGCGCAAATAGTGCGAATACGCCCCCCGCCCCGCCCTCGCCGCGCTCTAAACGAGCACCACGCGTGTCGCTCCAGGCGCGGCGTGCAGCAGGAAATGGGGAAGCGGGAGAGGCGTGGCGGGGCGTGGCGGGGCGGGGCGGGGCGGGGGAGAAGTGGTTGTTGGGCGTATTGAGAGCAATGAAAGGAAGCATGGCAACCTCGCAGCAGCAGCGCTAAAGGGCATTCGGCCCTCGGGCGGGGCGGGACGGGGCGGCCTGGCCGGGCTGGATGGGCGAAATAATGGAGAAAGGGGGAAATGTCAGGGGAGAGGGGTGCATGAGGGGAGGGGGAGGGGACGGTCTCGGGTGAGGAGGGCCAGGCGCGGCGGCGCGCGGTGAGGGTTGGGATCGGGAGAGGTGAGTAGTCTACCTTGAGAGCAGCCAGGAGGAGAGTGGAAAGAGAGCGTAACGACCCTCCGCTCTTCTCTCTCGCTTGTCGAGAGGAACCAACTCGACCGGAGGACAAAGTCACTCTTGATATTACAGGATTCTGCTGCTGCTGCTGTGCGAACGTGTTGTTGCCCTTGTGTTTCGGCCTCTTTTTATTTCGCGTCGCTTGTTTCGGGGCGAGGTGTATGGTACTTTACTGCGTCGTGCCTCGGCAGGGGTGACCGCCGATGTTAGAGGTGGAGATCGCGGGGTATCGATGGCGCGCGAGGTTCAAGTTGAAGTCGAGCCGGTCCGCCGCTGCTGCTGCTCGGCCGCATGGGAATCACTTTGGAGTGATGATATGGTGGTTGATTAAAAGATGGCCCGGTCGGTCCCTCAATGGGAACAAGGGACGCGGGGAGCTGCCAGCCGACGGGCTGGCGGGGCGGGGCGGGCCAGCTGCGATACACACATTGGTAGAGAGAGAGGAGGAGGCAATGACCCACACTCACTCGGGATCATGCGATGCGGGGTAAAAAGAGACAGCTGCGTGCGTGTGAGCTGCTGTTGCTGCTGCTGGGGCCATACTGGCGGGGAGTAGGGGGGGGGGGG
>NW_026267496.1:126528-129117 GCF_000697945.3 Frankliniella occidentalis
GCGCGCACAGACACAGCAGTGAGTGAGTGAGTTGAGTTCAGTCGTGCTTTACAGCTCAGCGACAGAGCATCGCCACCACCACCACCGCGCCCGCCTCGCCACGCCCCGCGCCGCGCCGCCGCGCCGCCGGGCCGCCGTTGCGCTGTTCCGTTCCGATTGTGCGTCCTCCGCGTGTGGTGTGGTGGGACACCAGTGGTGTGCACTTGGGCCCGCGCCGGCGGACGGAGCCTCGGCGGGGTGGTGGTGGGCCCCCGCGGCCCCGCTCAACAGTTGCGCGTCGACCCGCGGTGCTGCCGCCGCTCCAGACCGCGGCGACGGCGGCGACGGCGACCACGGCGGCCTCGTCGACGCCAAGGCCGTATGCGGGTCACGTGGTCGAGTTGTCGGCCAAGTCGCGGAGGAGAAGGAGGAGGTGGAGGAGGAGGCACCCTCTTAGTTTGGCCAACTCCGCCGCGCGGCGGGCGGGCCAGCGAGCAACAACCGCCCCAGCAGCTCGCCGCGCAGCCGCGCAGCCTCCCATCCCCGCTGCTGCGGCGTGGCTGCCCGCCACGCCGCGCCACGCCGCGCCCCGGGAGCATATGGCGGCATGGAACGCCCTCGTCGCCCCCAAACGGATACCATCCAGCCCCGGGCCCAGCAGCCCGACTAGGAATGCAGTAGCAGCAGCAGCATGGCGCGCTTTACGACGTGGTGAGTGAAGGGCAGAGTCCTCCCAGAAAAGGTCCTCGCTTGCCCTCTCTTTCTCCTCTCGGTCTCTCCTCCCTCGTCTTCCCTCCCTCCCCTTTGCCTCCTCTCTTTCCCTCTCTTTGTCGTTTAGGGTAGCCAGGCCGAGGCCTCTCTGTCTCCTCCCCTCTCTCTTTTCTGTGTTGAACCTTGAGCTTGTTTCCCGCCCCTCTCCGCCGCCATCTCTTTCCGAGGCCCTTTGTAGGACTTTGTCCCCACGAAACCCCTCAGTGTTGCGCCATGGTAGGTTCCATGATGCACAGAGGGCCCCGACAAGTAACATAGAACTGTTTGTAATCCTGTGTCTTTTTGCTTGGGTTGTCTTATTTTGTCGTCTTTACTTTTAAAGAGTTTTACAGTTAAGGCGTTCGCCTTTGTCGACGTTTACTTTGTCTCTCTACTTTTGATTATTGCGCCGGTTTCCTCTCACACTTTGATGTTCTCAAATTTCCAAACCGAATTTTGTCGGGCGCGGGAACAGAAACACCACGAACCTCGCGGTGGCGCGGCTGTGCCCAAACAGCTCCAAACAGCCCTCTACCACTCCCCACTCGGTCTGTCTGTCACCCTCTCTCTCTCTTTATCTCCTATTCTCTCATTCTATCTCTCCCTCTCTCTCTTTCTCCCTCTCTCTCTCTTTCTCCCTCTCTCTCTCTCTCTCTCTCTCTCTCTCTCTCTCTCTCTCTCTCTCTCTCGCTCCCGCCATGGAGTGCGTTATGGTCTCGGTGGTCGTGAGGAGGTCGGCGTGGCCGCCTGTCCTCCACCATTCAATAGGCCATGCGGCCCAGATGTCCTCGGCTCGGGTCGGCGCGGGCCCGGCCTCGGCAGGCCAAGAGACCCAGATGTTCGAGGCGAGAGCCGAAGTGCGTTCGGGAGGGCGCGGGCCGAATCCGAGGCCGAGCCGAACGGCGAACGGCGGGACGAACTGCGGCTTCCGCCACCACCAGGACGGCGACATGACGAGCGGGCCGAGCGTGCCGGGCAAAGCGCGCCTTTTGCACAATGCATTCGCGATTCGCTCTGATCTGCGGTGCGGCTCGAGGGCCTCAAAAGCGCAGAGAAAATGAGAGGGCGAGGAGAAAGACAGACAGAGGAGGGAAAACAAAAGCTTTGTCGCGGGGAGGGAGGGGAGCTCGAGGCCGGGGGGCGCGGCGTGTCAGGCAGCGGCCACGCCGTTTTTACTTTTATTTGTGAGGGAGGGGAAAGGGGCTGAAGCTGACTGAAGCAGCGCGTGAAAGGACTCCCCCCCGCGCCAAGTGAAATGCAAAAAGAAAATCGGAGAGCCTCGAGATTATTCCTTATCTCTGCCAACTGTCGTGCCCGCGGGCCAATCACATCAAGGATTTTGGGCTGCCCGCGAAGCACCCCGCGGTCATGCGTTCACTCGGGCGTGAGTGTGTGCGTGCGTACTTGCGCCCCTGCCTCTTGCGTACTTGCGCCCCAGCCTCCTCCCAGAGCAGCGACCGCTCCCGCCGCGTTTTTATTATATTTCAGCTGTGTACGCGGGGAGCCAGCTGCGCGGTGTGTTATGGGGACACAAGTGACTCTTCCTCTTTGGTCTCGTGGTGGCCGGGCAATGTGGTGTGCATGGCGCGCGGTCGACATGCAGACAGACAGACAGCAAACCTTCACCTTCTGCTCCCCAGGTGGGCGCCGGCAGGTGGTGTGGTGGGTCCGCGCAGCTGATTGACAGGTGGTAGTGGTGGTGGTGGTGCAGCTGAGCGGGTTACACTCGCGCTGCAGCAGGAAGGGTGTGGCTCAAGATGGCCACCGTGGACACCATGGGGGCTGCTCCTGCTGCTCCGGCGTGGGGTCGTTAGGCAGCCCGTTGTACAGCACGGCGGTGCGGCCCCTAAACACTTAGCC
>NW_026267496.1:129167-129896 GCF_000697945.3 Frankliniella occidentalis
AAGAGAGTTACGTGCTCCGCGCACCCCCGTGTGTAATGAGTCAATAAAAGGGGGGTGGGACGGTCCAGAAAGGAGGAGAGGGCGAGAGAGCAGAAAGGGGGAGCAGAGTGGGTGCAAACAATGCTTTTTGCCTACATCTCATACCGATTGAAGCACAAATTGCCTACCTATTACCATCAGCAGGCGCGCCGTGCCGTAGCCTGCGGGGGAAGAGGTCACGTAGGTCATGACCCTCCCCCGCACCGGAGGTGTCTACTTTTTTATTTTCTTCTGTAGATGAACGAGTAAGACGCTCGAGTAGGCTCCAATTTGTCTGCTGTTAGCCTAAAGGTACCACCCTGACCTGTACCTCCCCCAAATGGAATCCTTCCCTAGAGAGCTGGGTTCAAAAATTGTTCCCGCTCTAGAGCGCTGTTGCAGAAACGGACCTACCAAAGGGATCGAGATGAACTTACTGACTAGGTGGCTGATTCACGCACACGAGTGCGGCGGGTTTGCCTATGCTTGCTGCTTACCGCTCCTTACGGCCCCGTGCTAGTAGGCAACCCGCGTATACGGTACAGTCTAGTCAGCGTTCTGTTGATGAGTGAGTCAGCTACTAGGTATATGGCCCTAATGGTCAAACCAGAAATACGGCTGCATTTAAATCTCGCTCAGTTGTACAGTGATATAGCAGTGTCGCTGTCTGCTTGCTACGCCACTGGTTTGCCGGCCGCTCCGCATCGCTCC
>NW_026267496.1:130557-130942 GCF_000697945.3 Frankliniella occidentalis
GCCCAGCAGCTGCATCCCCTCTTGGATGCGATCTCACACCAGAGTGCACCCCGCCCCGCCACGCCCCGCCCCTGTACTTGTACCCTGCGCACGTACGTATACACACCAGGAGGAAAAGCGGGGGGCCCCGCACCACCATTGCGAATGTATACAGCCAGCCGTCCGCCGACCGTTCGGGCTCTCCGTCGTCGTCCTCGCCGCGCTGGTGTAAATGTGCTGTACCGGGCCGGGCTGTACACGGCGTGCGGGAGCGGACTGTACCTCCCGGGGTGCCGCCGCCCCCATCCCACCGCGCCCGTGCCCGTGCACAATGGGCCCGGGCCCCCCCAGCCCCGGGAGGCTCCACCTGGACCATATAGCAGCTCCCGCACCTGGACGGCGCGGC
>NW_026267496.1:130992-132378 GCF_000697945.3 Frankliniella occidentalis
GGGGAGTTTGTGGTGTGGTCTTTGCCTCTGCGTAATCGCGTCAGTGGGTTCGATTACCGGCGCCATGGGGTCCGGCCTCATTCACCTGCGGGGGGAGGCGGTCCATTTGAGCTCGACCAGCCTCGAAAAGAGGTGGCGTTTGTCAGATCAGTGGTAAAAAGTGAAGAGGGCGTCATTCCAATGGAAAGTCCGAGGACTTTCCTGCTAAATAATCGCGGGAAAAATGGGGACGAAATTAAGACCATTTTTGAAAAACAATAACGGTCGTCCTATACTTTTCTCCTCTAATTTTCATTTTCCTTTTTTTGCCTTGCTCTTCTCTTGCTCCAGCAGCAGCAGTAGCAGCAGCATCCTCTGGTCCAGCAGCGTCCCCGCCGCCCCCGGCAGCGACGCACTTTGCGTTAATAAAGGGGCGGATAATCTAATGCTTCCTGCTGTCCCGGCGCGTCCGCCCGGCCCGGCCCGCAGTAGTGCGTGCAGTTGCCGCCACCGCCGTCGTGGTGGTGCTGATGTTGTTGGACAAGTGTCACGGGGGTTTTGGTATCTCTCTACTTGGGACGGGATGTGTCTCTCTGGACGACGCGTCGTCTTGGGTGAATGTGATTCTGGCAATGTGTGGGCAAAGCGAGGGCGGGCGGTGAGACGACGATAAGGTGTCTGCTGCTGACCTCGGCCGCCCCGCCCCGCCCCGCCCGAGCCTGGTCCCACCCCAACATGATGCCGCGTAGCCCTGCTGCTGCTGCCCGGGGACGACGACGGCCCGAGCCCAGGGGCCGCCGCCCTGCTCGGCCGCCGTGGCTCCGAGAAACCCGGAAATCTGCTTGCAGAAGATAAGCCTCCTGTCGCACAACACAAGCAAACTGGCGTAGATAAACAAAAACCGTAAACGTTGAGATAGGTCGCGGTTCGTTTGTCGGCCATGGGCCGGGCCCTACTCTGGCCCGGCTGGGCTGCCGGCTGCTCAGCTGCTTGGAGACAAACTGACCTCCGGGTTTGTCTGGGCTAGTCTAGGAATCTGTGCGAGAGAGAGAGGGAGTGTACTAGTTGCGAGTCGTCGACAGAGTACAAACTGCAAAGGTCCGCAGCGACATGCTGGGAGGGGGAGGAGGAAAAGAACAGAAACGGCAGTCAGAAATAAAGAGTGTGAGGAACTGGGATGACGTTCCGGATTCTTGAGCTCATATTTGTCGCCGTGGTGCGTTCCACTTGGTTGGCGGTGGCAGGCAGACTGCCGTGGGCCGCGACATGACGCCGTTAGCGCTCGGCATCAAGTGTAAATATTGAAGTGACTCCGGAGTCGTGGCGGGACCGGCACGTGACGACCCCGACGAGGCCCGACTCTCTCAGACTTGCCTTCACCACCCCTTATCTCTCTCTCTCCCCCCC
>NW_026267496.1:137118-139710 GCF_000697945.3 Frankliniella occidentalis
CCTATATCTCTTTCTTCCTCTTTAAATGCGCCCAGAAGGGCAAAGGGAGAAGAGCGCCCCACGAGAGAAACAGTAAAGAGGGAGAAGGAGAGTCCCCTTCCCTCCCCTTCCCTCTTCCCCGCCTTCCACCCCCTACCCTCCTGCCGCCGCCCGCAGTCTCCGTGATTGAGGACAGACAGAAACCACTAAATCTCCACAGCGTTCACATCCATCTTGTTAATTGCACTGGGGGAAAAATTACAAAGTGGCGCTGCATTGGGCCACCACCACCACCACTACCACCACCACCACTTCCACCACCACCACTTCCACCACCACCACTACAACAACCCACTACTACCAGAGTTGCTGTACACCCTCTTGCTTGGTAGAACCGCCAAAAGACTTGCAGGGGGTGGCAGGCACTTCTGTCGTAAACATGGCGGAAGTGTCCCCCCTTAAAATGTTGAAAAAGCGTCTTAGACACGTTTAAAACGTGGCCGCTTTGCTGCGCGCCTGCTCCTCTCCTGGCGGCCACGTCACTTTCTCCCCTTCCTCCATCCCACGACGGGGTATATTTTTCCATGTCTGGGGTCTTAAAATCCTAATTAGCCCCTCCTCCCCCCCCCCCCCCTTATCTAATTTATGCATAAGCTTAAGAGAGGTCGGCCAACCCCCGGCCCGGCCTTGGCGCCGACTAAACAGGCAGTAATGAAAAAATTAAAAAGTGCGTTTTGGATGACCGCGCGTTATTTCACCTGCTGCCTGTGCGATGGATCGCCGCGAAAGTGCTTTAGAAAACGTCCGCGGGGATATGGGGGTCGGGGATGAAATTGGCACTATGTGGTGCTGCCGCCCGCGCGCCTTTGGGGGGGTCCAACAAAAGCCTGGCGCGGGGCGAGAGAGTGGCAGGCGTTCTCACTCTCACCTGGTGTACTTGTCTAGCGTCACGGGGGCGGGAGAGAGAGAGACAGACAGAGCGACGACCGAGCGGGGGCGGTTGGAAAGTTTGTCGCTGTCGATAACGCGTTGTCGTGGGGAGGTGAGGTGGGGTGGGGCGTGCGGGGCGGGGTCTGTCTGAACCGCACCAGCGCTGCTCCCCGCCCCTGCCCCGCCTCGCCCGCACCCCGCACCGAAACTCGCGCGGACCCCGCACAATTTATTGCCACTCGCGGACATCGCGGGGGCCCCGCCCGCCCGCGACTGCGGAGGGTATGGGCGCGCGGAGGGAGAGGAGTGGAGGCTGAGCGGGGGAAGCTGGTCCTAAAGCCAGCCGCGGGGCTGCCGTCTCTATCAACGTCCTAATTAAATCGCGCCCCGCCCGAGGGCTTCTTTCTCGCGCCGCCGCGGAGTTCGACGCGTATCCGTGATTGATAGACGGGCCCCGCCGCGCACCCCCGCTCCGCACCGGGGACAGCCTCCGCGGGAGGGAGGTGGGGGGCTGTCCCTAAAGCGGGCGCGAGAGTGAATGGGGGATCGTCTTGATCGGACACGTGCTCGACGCGCAAGCCCCTCCTCCCGCGCCGCCCGCCCGCCCACCAGCGCCCGCCGCGGGGGTCGTTCGTCTTGCTCTGTCATACTTTATTTATCTATTTTCCAGTCGGATGGCTGGATGGATGGATGGATGAACGTCTCTCGACGATGTAGATGTACGACGTGATGTGCGGGGGAGGATTTAGCGTAGACATTGACAAGGAGGGGGAGGACCGTGGCGGTATGCGGCGGGAGCTTGAGCCCCAGCCGCTGTGACGGACCCCCTTCCCCCTCTCTCTGTCTCTCTATCCCTCGGCAGAGAGTTTGCGATGAAGTTATGCAGCCATCGGCCCTCGCCTAACCTCCCGCTGCCCCCGCCCGCCCGCCGCGATCAGCTCTAAACTGCCCCCGCGCGCGCGGTAACGACCTCCAGACCTCCACTTGCCTCTCTCTAGTAGTTTGGGCTCCATCTACCTGTCCCTCCCGCCGCGCCGAGGCTGCGGCTGATCGAGTATCGGAGATTCCAACCCCCGACCGACCGACCGACGCGTCGAACGCAAAACGTCTGCGCCCCGCTGCCGAGTCTGCCGCTGCTGCACCCTGCTGCTGCTCCGGCTCCGGCTCCGGCCGTATGGTGGTCATCCGCCCAACTTTTACTGATCATGATGTTGATGAGGGTGCAATAAAATAATGCAACGGTGTTGTGGCGTTTGATGATAAACGAAACGCTGTGAAAGTGTTGATCGTTCGCACTCGGTGGCCGGTGAATGAATGTAAACGCGCAGCCGCCCCGCCCCGCCCAGGACGCGGCCGCTAGGGCGTGCCGCCCCCCGACCGCCGGGAGATTACTAATGGCGGTTGGCGAACCCTCTCCTCTCCTCTGTGCATCGGCGCCGCCGCCGCCGCCGCTCCTGTTTGCCGTGTTATTTCAACAACGGGTGCCGTGTGTGCGTGTTGGTGTGCGCGTGTGTGTGGGAGGCGCCGGCGTCCGAGTGCCACTTACACACACAAAGCCGCAACTAACTGGCTGTGTCCTTCCCTTCCCTTCCCGCGGCGGCGCCACCACCATGCCGACCGGACCGGACCGGGCCGCCGCGGCGGGGATGTGGTGCATGGTTGGGGATGATGCGGGCGGCGGGG
>NW_026267496.1:139800-141524 GCF_000697945.3 Frankliniella occidentalis
GGGGGGCGCTCACTTTGTTTCATCCGCAGGTCAAGAGCCTCGCTGCAGAGGTGTGAGAGAGAAAAGGGGAGAGGGGGGCGGTCGAGTACCCCGCCGGCCCAGCGGCGGCCCAGCTGCACGCGGATGGACGCCGAGGCCCACTTAGGCTATGTGCACAGACTCCCCACGCCCACGGTGGTCCTCCTCCCGCTCGCCCGCGGAGGCCCCTGGCGCGGACCCCCTCCCCCCACCCCTCTTCTCCCCTCGGCCGCCGGGGCGGCCCCATGAGAGGATGTGGATGGAGCGCATGTTTGTCGGCCAATGACGTCATTCTGCCTCATCTGCGGCGTGTGGCTGGGCGATAAATTGCAATTATTTTTCTTTTTTTCCGATCGGCAGTGTGACCTCTGCCTCACCCGTTTTGCTCACTCCGTTTATTTTTTTTTATCGTAATTTTTGCCGTTTGGGCAGTATAAGCATTTTGACAATTTCATTAAATTTTTGGGGGGACCCGTCCGTTGGACAACGGCGGGGCCCCGTCGGTCCCAGGGGAACTCTAGCTGGCGCGCTATATTGTTTCCTCGCCTCCCCCCCTCTCCAAAGCTCACTCTCACTTATAATGAATTCTCGTATATTCAAAAATTTAGGGAGACGCGGACGTACGTTAATTTTTTTCTACGTTTTTTTTTTTTAAATGTTTTGGTCTAAAATTCTGGGTGGATGTGGCGGCAATCCTCCCGGGGCCCGCTGCTCTCCCGCCGCGTCGCCAGGGGTTGATTGTGTCGCTCGTTGGACACCCCCCCCCCCTCTCTCCATCGCTACCGCTCTCCCCGCCGATGGGGCGTGTTCTCTTATAATTATGGGGTCGTTGTCCATTCGTATTCATCTACCTGCCCTGTAACGCCCCACACACGCCCCTTCACCCCGCCAAACACACACACACACACACACACACACTCGGTGTGTTGTAGTGACGCCCTTATTTTTATTACTATTATTTTCCCCTCCCTCTCTCCTCTTTCATTTACGACCCCCAGAGTGGCGGCCAGTGAAGGGGGTCGGAGTAGTCGGGCAGAATGACCCGATGCTCTCTTTTTCTCACTCTCTCTCTCTCTCTCTCTCTCTCTCTCTCGCACCCCCTCTAACTCCTCTCTCTCTCCTTTCTCCCGGGTGGCCGTGGCGTTATTCGCACGCTTTTGTTGCAGAAATGGAATTAACAGGGCAGGTGTGCGCGGCGGTGGCTCTGGCTTGCTGCAGCCTGGAAAAAAGTGGGATATGGCGGGGATATGACACCGCAAGCCGTCGCTCATTCCGGCTGAGAAATGAATGTGGGGACTGCCACGCCGCTGCCCGCGCCGCATGGTGACGTGTGTGTGTGTGTGTGTGTGTGACTCCAACATGAAGGCTAATCTGGCCGCCATGGGGCCGAGCTTGGCCGGCAGAGTGGGGCCGCCGACCGTGGCCATGAGGTAGAGGGGAGGGGAAGGGAGGAGGGACGACGACGAAGAGGCGCTCAGCGTGATAGTACTAGCGGTACAACCCGAATATCAGATGGATACTGCAAATTGTGATACCAGCAAGCCACTTTGCACACTTGTTCCTAACACCCAAATGGTCGATTTGGCCCGTAGCACCTATCTGATTTTTGCTGCGGGGGTAGGTTTTTCGGGGGTAGTATGAGAAAACTACCCCCAAAAGTCGACGCCACTAATATTGAGCTACAGGCTTCATCCGGGAGTCGATCG
>NW_026267496.1:142599-147983 GCF_000697945.3 Frankliniella occidentalis
CAGCCGAGTTGAACATTTACATTCATCGTTTAGGTGTTGTAAGTGCTGTTCTTTGTATTTGTTCGTTTCACTACATTTTACGTCGATCTAGTCATTATCCTTATATAATCTCTATCTCTCACAATAGGCATTTCAGCTGGTCGAGAACATGACGTGCACTCGCGTTTGACACTTATTCTAATCATTAACTACTACCATGTTAAGTATGTTGCTGGTGAGTCAGTGAATTATTAGTTTCATTTGATCCGAATTAGGTGCACATTCTTATTTCAGATCAGGCTAAAATTCAAAGAGCCCGTGGGCTGGGGACCAAAATCTTGTTTGCTTCTTGAGCCGACTTCTGCCAGTCTACAAGACAACATCACCATCTTGATCCAAAGCTGATCCGAAATAGGTTCATATGTCCCTATTTCGGGTCAAAATCACGACCATGCTCAAACTGCCATATCTCCGAAACGAGTGCAGTTACGGACACACACAAAAAAGCGTTTTGTTAAGGAAAATCTAACATTTTAGTGCGTACCTACGTGATTGTTCTAAAACCTGTGGGCTTAGGTTTAGGACAGGGATACAAAAACTCATTTAAAAAGGCAACTTTTTCGCACTAGCTGCATTTTAATATCTAAGTTCCCTTTTTTTTTACGCTACCCAATTATGTGGTTCCGACATGGGGATATTCACTAGGGTTCGTAGCGTACGGACTATTTCGTGCTATTCCCCTGCCACTTCGGATATTTCTCGCCTATTTCGGATTATTTCAGGGTATTTCGCAGTGTTTCGGAGTATTTCAGGGGTATTTCGCGACTATTTTACCGACTATTTCGCCTCTATTTCACTATTATTTCGGACTATTTCAGGGTAAGGTGTACGAAATATTTCGCAAGTGATTTCCCCGTCGGGTTCCGACTCGAAGATCAAGCCCTTAGCTCAGTATTACCAACGTCGGTGTTTAAATGTCATTTAAAAAAAGTGAACTCTACGATAGCTAAAGCGTGAAAAAGATACCCCACCATTAGTTTAAACATTCCTCGCGATTTGTATACCATCAAAACCATAGAATCGATACTGAACTTGTCCAGAAACATCAACTCAGAAAATCGACCAATTTCGACAAAATTTCTACTAAAATGACCCAAAATCAGCTCTAATTTTTGCTGGAGAGTTTTTTCCGTTGCATTTTCGAGTTCCACAGGTCTAATTTAGTCGAAATCCACCCTCACATAACGCATGTAGGTCGGTGTGGTCGTCATCGAAATTTGACGGTGATTTTATCACGACTCCTAACTACACCCCACTTTACATGCGCCATGAAAAAAGTACCCCACCGACATTTCAACCATCCCTAGAGGTTTGTACGCCCTCAAAACCATAGAATCGATACCCAGCATGACCTGAACTGTTAATTTACAAAATATACTAATTTAGGTGAAATTTCTCATAAATTGACCAAAATTAGTAGTAGTTTTGGCCGGAGAATTTTTTTTCTTGCATTTTCGAGTTCCTAGGGTCCAATTTAGTCGGGATCGACTCCCGGATGAAGCCTGTAGCTCAATATTAGTGGCGTCGACTTTTGGGGGTAGTTTTCTCATACTACCCCCGAAAAACCTACCCCCGCAGCAAAAATCAGACAGGTGCTACGGGCCAAATCGACCATTTGGGTGTTAGGAACAAGTGTGCAAAGTGGCTTGCTGGTATCACAATTTGCAGTATGGTTTGGTGTACCGCTAGTACTATGAGAAGTTGAGGCGGCGACTCGCTGTGTGGAAGCCATGGAGGAAGTATATTAGACGTGGAGGGAGCGCTGCCTATACCAGCCCATGGTACGGCCGCGTGCCGAGATGTCGCGGTGGCCGATTGCAGAATACGTGGGACTGCTCCTCCAGCCACCACCGCAACGCCAGTCAGGGATTGTTTTGACTCCGTCAGCGCCGGCGACGGCCGGTAGCGGCCGGACGCTTTTATCACCGCAACCCGACCCCACTCCACCCGCTCCACCCCACTAATTCTTTACCTTCAAATTCACAGAAGAGTGATGCTATGACGAATTTTTTATTCATACCACCGTCTTACTCGCATTTTTCTCTTTCAAACCCAATGTCAATTGAAGTCGTAGGCCGATTTTGAACCGAAAACCACTGTGATTCACTCATACTCATACTCGTGACATTACACACAGCCACGCCCGCACTGTGCGCATGTCAAATACATTTTCGGTTCAAAATCGGCCTACGACTTCAATTGACATTGGGTTTGAAAGAGAAAAATGAGAATAAGACGGTGGTATGAAAAGAAAAATCGTCATAGGATCACTCTTCTATGAATTTGAAGGTAAAGAATTAGTGGGCTGGAGCGGGTGGAGTCGGGTCGGGTTGCGGTGATAAAACGTCCGGCCGCCACCGGCGCTCGGCAAGGGCCTGACGAATGCAAAACAATCCCTGACTACTGTTGCGGTGGTGGCTGGCGCAGTAGGTGTTGGCACGGCTCAGAGGCCTCGTGCTCCCTCCACGTCTAATACTCCATGGTGGAAGCTGAAGAAGGCGCGGGGCGGCGTCGCGTCACGGCGCCTGGCCAACCCCCTCAGCCCCCCCCCCCCCCCACCCTGGAGGAGCTGGCGGCGGCCCGTCTGACGTAGGCCGCGCCGCCGCGCCGGGTGGTGTTCGCGGAAGTCCCGCTGAAGCACCCTGCTCGCTTGATTCATCCGACCGCTATGACTGGCCTGCCTCTCTCGCGCTCGAGTGTGAGTGGGTGGGTGGGGGCCGCGGCCGAGGCGCGGCTTTGCGGGAGAGAGGCAGAGAGAGCCCCGGCCAACACGGTTCAGTTCGCACTCCTTGCAGCGCCAAGTGCAAGCCCAGTGCACAGTGAAGCCCGGGTGCTGCAGCGGTACAACCCGGGTGTAGCATTAGCCCTGGAGCAGCCCTGGAGCAGCCTTGGTGCAGTCCTGGTGCCACTCTTGGCGCAGCCTTGGCCTTGGTGCAGCCTTGTGAGTCCTGGTCCTGGTGTCACCCCTGGTGCAGCCCTTCTGCCGTCCTGGTGCCGCTCTGCTGCAGCCCTGGTGCAGCCTACCGCAGCCCTGGCCTCGGTGCAGCCCCGCCGGCGCCGCTAATGCGCCGCTGCAGTTGTTGTAACGTGTCGCTCCTCTACACTCTCGAGCGCGGCGAGGGGAAGACAAATGATTCCGTTTGCGGCCCCAGCTTTTAATTGCCGCCGCCTGGCCCGGCCTGGCCGGGGCCGTGCCGCACCACACCGCTAGTAGGGGGCCAGCTGACACGGCCGGCCCATGGCGGCAGCCGACCCGGCCCGACCAGGCCCGACCGGACTATCAATTTCATTATCAATTTATCATCGGCTTGAGCTGTGGCGTGGTGTGGCGTGACGCGGTATGGTGGTGTGAGAGCCAGCGCGGAGGCCCAGTGTGACGGGGCGGCGCAGGGTTTGCAGCAGGGTCACCCCCACCCCGCGCGGTCCGTATACAGTACAACCCGGCCTTTTCGCTCGCCTCCCGCGCACTCCAACGCGGCCGCGCTTCGTTCCTCGCCCGGCGCCGGCCGGACACAGCCGGGGGGCTGTCTGTCCTGCTGGTGTTGTGGTTCTGCGCGCGCGCGCACCAGCACCAGCCTCCTACTACAAGCACACCGAGGCCCTCTGCCTGCACCTCCTGCACCACGCTGCTGCCGCCCTGCGCCACACACATCGTGGCGGACGCTGACTACCAACCACTCAGTTTACGGTGACGGCGCACATTGTACATTGTGGAGGGGCTCCTGTTTGTGTGTGTGTGTGTGCGCGCGCGCGCCGCTCTGCTTGTGCTGCTGAGCCCCTGGGCCCCAAGGGCCCCCAGGCTGCTGTATGTATCGACGGGCTCAGACAATGCCGCCAGTGGCCTGCCTCCTACCCTCCTACCCTCCTACCCTCCTACCACCACCACACCTCTAACCCTCCCTTTCTCTCCGGTTCATCCTATATCTCCCAACCCCATCCCCACCTCCTCCGCGCGTCCCCTTCCCTTTCCCCCCACAGAGCCCTCTCGGTATTTGTAATGCGGCCGATCGGTAAATCTCACGCGCACACACACACACGCTCACACAAACAGTGCGTCGCATTGAATATTCAAAACGCTCGGGATTCGCGCCCGCGCCCCCCGCGCTGCTGCCGCTGCTCTGGAGCCGGTTGGTGTGCACGGGGGGCGGCTTTGGTCCTGGCCTCGTTGTCCTGCTCCAGGACGGGCTCAGGTGGTGAGGGTGGCGGCGGCGGCGGCGGTATCCAGCTCGCGCTCCACCGGGACACCCCAGACCCCGGCCCGCCCCCCAAGGCCGCCCCCGCCGGTGTACTTAGCTCCATCCCTCGGTCAGCTAATTAAGTTGTCCCAAGTTTCGTAAAGCAAACTTAACAACAACGGCGGCGGCGGCGGCGGCGGCGGCGGCAGCGGCCCGGTGTTGTCGGTGTGAGTGTGCCATCTCAAGTTTTGTGTCGGGCGGGACGGTTCCAGCTCCAGCTCGCGGCCCGGGACATAATGTGACGCTGGGACCCGCTGGAGTCTCCGCGTGCCGATCGGGCGTGCGGGCGGGGCGGGGCGGGGCGGGGCGCCATCAGACTTTAATTATCCCCGAGCCACACCGGCTCACGGGGGGGACTTGCACCGCCGCCCCACCACGCCCCGCCTAGCCTCTCGGCCCCCACGGGGCTCCGCAGACTTCTTATTCGTCCCAAGCTCCATAAACTCGACGTAAATGGAGCTAATTAACTTAGCAAGTGGGGCCCAGGAAGGGGTGAAAACGGGCCCCAAGTTCCATAACAGGATCGCTTTCGATGGTCGTTGGTGTCGCCCTGCCTCCCATGCCCTCCACGGCCTCGGCCGAGTTTCGGGGCGGGGTGGTGAGCACGCCGTCGTGCTGGCCCCCAACGCAAACGCAAAATGTTTTCCCGCCAGAAGCCTCGCCTCGCCGCTTTGGTGCGCTCGGAGCGCCGCCGGGCCGGGGCCCCGCGGGCTGCGCCGTGAATGGAGATAATGCTGAATGGCACACAGTTATCGCTTTTCAATTTTATTTTTGGCGGGACAAGGACATCGCGATAGTGCTCGGGGTACAGCAGCTCCCACGCGGCGCTCCCGGCCCCGCTGCGCCAGCGCCACCCCCTGCTCTCTCCTCTCTCCCTCCTCCTCCTCCTCTCAGCGCGGGCGGGGCGCCCCGCTCTCTCTTGCGCGCGTCGGAGTGGAAAGTTTTGTCTGTGGAATTTTTCATCTCTCGGCTCGGACGTTAAACTTGTTGTGCGGCTCCACGGGTGGTGAGTGAGATCGGTGAGATCCTCGCCCCCGCGCCACCTCCTCTGCGCTCTGCGCTGGCCGGGACCGACCGCCCCTGGTCGCCTCGTCCCGCCCCGCCTCGCCC
>NW_026267496.1:148058-152872 GCF_000697945.3 Frankliniella occidentalis
CGCCTCGCCCCGCCACGCCCTCGTGTGGGCTGATATGCGTCGCGTTAACTTTATTACAAATCTCGCAAGACGGACGTCATCGGCGTCCCACTTGTCGCGCACTTTGTTTCCGCCTTTGATAACTCTGGCCTGGCGCGCGTCACACGCCGCCCGCTGTCGCACGCGCGCGCGCGTGTGTGTGTATTTATATGTTTTGGGCGAGAGAGAAATTTCCGCTAAATGAGCCAAGGTCATATAATAGCAGATGTCCTTCTTCTTGTGTGTTTCAGGCGGCCGCAAACGAGCTGGAGGTCAAGGTTGTCCTTCCTGTGGTGACTACGGGAAGCCAGCTGGTGGTGCAGTGCACAACAGCGAGCAGATCGGCGAGCCACCAGAGAAGGGGTTTTCGGGACTTTCCCCGACCGCGTGGACTCAACAAACCACACCGCGGAGGATCACCATACCCCTCCAATGGACAACGACCGCCGCGCCGACCACAGCACCCGCACACCGGCTAAAGGAGGACCACACCAGCCCAGTGGACGTCGGCGCCGCACAGGGTCGTCTCTCGCCTCCTTGTCATTCTCGTGTCCGGTTGTGCATTCAACTTACTGGACGGAGAACTGATAAGGGCGCGTGTGATCCCTTCCTCCCTTCATCTCTCTCTCTCTCTCTCTCTCCGGACGGGCTGCGGCCGCGCCCGCACCCCCTGCCGCAGCCACCCCCGCGAGCGTGTTTCGAGGGATCAAACGGCCCAGCACTCGGCTATTCACGTGGGGAGCCTCTCCTGACTCGCCCCGCGCGCCACACAGCAGCGCCAGTCCTCGCGGCTCGAGGGACACATTCATGGTGGTGGCGGGGTGAGTGGAATCGAGCTGAGGGGTGCGTTTCTCCGCCCCCCCCCCCCTCTCTCTCTCTCTCTCATTGCGTCGCTCTCTCTCACTCGGTCTCTCGGCAATATATATAGAGTCACATCCTGGAGAGTGCATCGCATATCATGTCCTGTTGATTCAATTTCAATTTCATGTATGTTATGTAATGAATGAAACCTGAAATAAATCTTGCATGTTGCCATCTATTTGTCTCAGTGTGAGTGTGTGTGTGTCTGTGCATCAGTGTGTTCTTTCCTGCTCCTTTGTATAACCTCCACATCATACATCACTCGTGAAAAGTGAAAAGGGCGTAGGTCAAATGCAAAGTCCGAGAACTACCTCCTTTTCACTTTTCACCAGTGACATGTCCCCATGCAACACCATACTACACCACTGCCGACAAAAGTTTCACCTTCTCACACCTTGCGGTCGACCCCGCTCTTGGCTTCTGCGCGATAGAGCCTCAGTTTTCGGCGCCCAAAACTTTTTTGTCGCCCCGCTGGGAGGCCGCCGCCGAGGAGGCCGTCATGTGCGGAGAGGCGTCCATCAGGCCGAGTCGGGCGGAGAGAGCCGAGTTTAAGAGCGAGGGCTTCCGGCGAGGCTAGCGGGCGCTTATGATAAATTCACAGAGTTCTTTGTGTCGTACTTCGCCGGTCCCCGGCTGGGCCACGCCTTGGCTCCCCCCACGACTACCTCCTTGCCCTGCCCTTGCCCCCCGATGGCGCACAGGAGGCTCACCTTGCCTCCCCCCCTCCTCGCCCGCATCCCCACCGAGATCCCCACACCACCCCCGCCACACCCCGCACGCCCAACTGGCGCGCGGCACGGAGACAAGATTCATTTCCTGCATCAAATTAGATTCGAATTTGGTCTTCCCACCCTCTCGCCTCCACCCCTCTCGGCTGGCGCCGGCTATATTGTCGCCCGGGGAGAGAGAGAGAGCAAGTTCAAGGACGTTTTTCCGCAACTCTCTCTTCTTGTTTCGGCGACCGCACGGTGCGCCCCCCCCCCCTACCGCCACCACCTTGTCGTACACTCTCGGTTCGCACGAAATCTCCGGGAAGGAGAAAAATTTCCTAAAAACCTGTTTACCACACGGAGCATAGCAATCAGATCATTTCTCTCCTGTACCATGAGTGCTATAACTTGAGAGGTCATAGTTTCTTTTAGTGCTCCCAAAGGGTTAGCCCGCCCGCTCCCCTCACTTTTCTTGTAAAATTAAAACAAAAACAAGAAATACATGGCCTCCCCGCAGGGGTTGTCCCCCCTTCCCCTTTCCTCCTCCTACCCTGCCTTGCCCTCCCCGGGCCACTTTCACTCCGGAGGTCCGGAGGAAGGAAACGCGGCCGCGCAATGCTGCCCCCCCCCCTCATTGGTCCTCCGCCTCCAGCATTACCACCAATCACGCCGGGCATCGCAGATGGAGAGAGACTCGCCTCCTCGTCGTCCTCATCGACACCTCATTAAAACTTCTCGCATTACTAAATCATAGCCAGAAAAACGCTATGGGGCACGCGCGCGCGCGCCAGCGGCGCTGCTGCGCGACGAGCGCCCGCGACTACTAAAACGTTTAGGCTGATCGCCCGGCGCGCCCCGCCATACGCCGCGTCTCGCAGCCCCACCACCCCGAGCGCCGCCGCCGCCAACCCCACGTGATCAGCGCGGTCGTAAAAGGCGCCTTCAACAACAGTAAAAAGACGTGGAGCTCGGTGCCCCACCACGGCGTTAGCCGCGGCAGAGGGTAGGGGCGCGGCGTGTACGGGGGGAAGGGAGGCTGCGGCGCGGGACCGGCGGACCGGCACCACTTACAGCACTCCCGCCCGTAAACCGGTCCCACCTGGACCTGGACTGGGGTCGCAAACCACCTACCTCACGCACCCCCGGGCCACGCCACGCGGCGCTCACCCTCAACGATCTCCTCCACCTCCACTCCCTCCGCCTCCTCCTCTTTCTCTCCTCCCTCCTCCACCCTCTCCTCCTCTCCTCCTCGTCATGGCTCCGTCCGGACCGAGGCCGGCCCCTTTACATTGCTTGTACAGGGACTCGTAAAGGTGGGCCCCGGGGCGGTACACATACACGCCACGGCCAATTAATACCCGCGCACGTACACGAGAGAGAAATGTATCAGAACATTTACAACAGTCAATTACATTGCTTCCTTCTCAAAACAAATAAAAAAAATGGGCCATTGCTGTCAACAAAATCTATTAGTAATTTTTTGCGAGGAGGTGCAAACTTTTTCGTAACATGGCAATTTTTGGCTTTGGACTGAAACAACTTTGTTCATTTTCGACAACGACAAAAAATCACCACACAAAACATTCGTTTCCGTCCGTTGTTTTTACTGTGTGCCTTTCCTCCGAATCGCAGAACGGCTCCTCCACCTCCTCCTCCTCCTCCTCCTCCTGCCCCTGCTCCACCTCCTCCCAGACCGACGACGACTCTCAATCGAATCCAAAGAGCGAGGAGCCCCCGTCGCCCCACACCCCGCCCGGCCCGCCGTGCAGCCCTGCGCGCCGGGTTGCCTACCTGACCGAGCGAGAGGGGCGCGACCCGGCACAGCCCGGCACAGCAGCAGCAGCAGCCGCCCGACGTCTGGAGGAGGAGGAGGAGAAGGCGACCCGGGGCCAGAGCAGCAGCAGCCCAGCCGACCGGCCGAGCCGAGGAAGGAGGGGTGCGCATCTATTATTCACGCCGTTTCGTCCTGCCGACCCGAGACCGCCCCCGCGCTCACTTTCTCTCCCCATGCTCACTCTCTTGCCCCGGGACCGACCGCGCGCTTGCAACGAGCTCCGCAGCAGGACTTTTAGTCCCGCCGGCTCCTCCCGCCACGCCACGCACGTCCACGGCAACGGCGGACGGCGGTGGTGGGTATGCGGGGTGGTTCTTGTGGACGCGGTCACTCATCTTGGCTGGGCCGGCTCACAGTGTCAGCCGAGGGGATGGACGGAGCAAGGGACAAGTTGTAATTCGTAGTCTTTATACCCTTTTCAGGACCGACGTTTTTGTCATCCACCATTTTGTCGGATAAATGTAAGATTTTAGCCATTAAATGCAATGATTGTGCTTAAGAGGCGCGCGTGCATTTCACTGACGAATAGTGAAAAGGGCGTAAGTCCATGGATTTTTCATTAGACTTACGGCCCTTTTCACTTCCCACCACTGATTCTTGTTGTTGATGTTTAACGTTATTCAGACCACGCGTGCTTGCCTTCCTTTAGGATCCGTTGGATCTCTGGCGCGCTGCTCGACCCCCGCAAGCAAAACGAATGGGTTCTTTGGTGAGAACAAACAGGGAAGGCGGCGCGATGCTGCTGCCTGCTGCTGCTGGTGCTCCCCGATGAAACTCACCTTGCCTTCCACCTGGGGGAAGCTGGCTGGGCAGAGGGGGAGAAGGGGGCGATAGGGGTTTGCAGAGCGGGTCCAGTGGGAGGCCGTGGGCCATGGGGGAGAGGAGGAGGGGGAGGTGAGGAGGCAAGTAACGGGTTGGAGAGGGAGCGGGGAGCAGCCGGTTTAGTGGTTTCTGCGAGGGTGAGCCCGGGCGGGCGAGCCGCCTTCAAGACACAAACACACGCACTCTATTTCTTTCCCCTCCCCCTTCTCCTCCTCCTCCGCGCACTGCTTGCCGTGCCCACCCTGGACCCGCCCCTTGCTCTCCCACGGGGCTGCACGTACACACACGAGTACGCCAAAACAAGACCATAAACCACGAGATGGGTGTAGCAGTACAGTCCGTCACCGGGAGGAGCCCCGCAGCCTCCCAAGCCTCCCCTGCCGCCCCTGCTCCTCCTCCTCCTCTTCTCCAATCGCCCCTCCGACCTCCGCGCCGGTGTGCAGAGCCGCGCGGCGTGTCTCCGATGGAGATACGGCTGCGGGCGAAACATCCCGGGGCTGAAATAAAGAAACGTTCCCGTGCGGAGCTGGTGCTGCTGCCGTGTGTGTCCAGGACAACATTGTCGCCCC
>NW_026267496.1:153460-155209 GCF_000697945.3 Frankliniella occidentalis
AGTACTTGCGCGAGGTGTACTACTTACGCACTACCAGTCGGATGGCCTCCATTACCTGCCGGGGAACGACCACCAAACTGCTCGAGTCGGCAAAATACACTTTGGGGCGAGTTGTGTCCAGGTGGGTCACTGCGGTGTGCGGGTTCGCGCGCGGGTGGGAGGAAGGGGTTGGTGGGGGCGTGTTTAGTTGGGTTAGGTTGGCTGCGGGCGCATGTCTGAGGCAGTGAGTACTATGGCGCATACCGGACGGCCACTTGAGTTTGTGTAGCGGACTGAGGTTGGTCGAGGGTCGGCCGCCGCCGCCGCCGCCGCCCTGCTGTGGGCCCGCCGCCGCCGCCGGGAAAGTTATGTTGGCAGCAGTCTACATCAGCGCAGCTGTAGCAGTAACGCCTGTCAGAAGGGCGGCCCTTGTCATGCGGGACAGAGAAAAGGAGGACAGGGGTGCCGGAGGGGTGAGAGGGAGGGCAGCCGGCGCGCTCCTCCCCGCCCCTCTCTCCCCGCTCTCCCCGCGCGGTGAGCGCTTCCTCCCGCGCCGCTCTCCCCTCGTGACCGCGCCGCCGTGCGACATCTGTCTACAGCGGTCCTTAAGGAGCGCCGCCAATTTACATGGCCAAATAGAAAACAGAGGAGCTAATAAAAGTGTTGTGCCGCCTCCGCCTTCCTCTCTTTCTCTCTCTCTCTCCCTCCCGTCCCCCAACCGCGCGGGCGGGGCTGCTGCGGCGGGGTTGGCAACCGCTTGGCAGCGGCAGCACTGCCCGCCCACCACCCAAACGTTGGGTTCTCTAACACTAGCTAAAGGCAAAGGCCTGAGGAGGGAAAAAGTAGACTAGATCAAAAAAATAAAAAATAAATTTGTCATCACATTTATTTATCTTTAAAATAATAGTGTCGTCTTTGTTGTGAGTAGAGGTCCTTGCATAAAGTGTTCAATAATAAAAAAATCGCTATCTTGCCATTGTTTTAGATATTTTGAAAATTAGCACAGACCTACTCTAGCTGCAAATAGACCGTCCTGCCGTTTAATTTAGATAGTAAGTAACACAAAAAGTTTTCTCTCTCTCTGTGTTTTTTTTTTTTTTGTCCGGGCATGGCAATGGCCGGGTGCCCGAAACTCGGCCCGCAAAGGGTCGTTAAGCGCCACTGATGCGGGCGGGCTAAAGAACTGGGGACTTATGTTGGCTGCTGCATGTATGATACAAAATAATTATCTCTGCCTGTTTAGTTGCCGCACCTCCCCTTATAGCTGCTGGAATACACGCTAAAGATGGAAACACACGAATCATTCGTCAATTTTGAAAAGTACAAAACGATAAAAAGGGCTGACAATTAATGCAAGGCTGTCATAGGGTTCAAAATTTTGGCTCAAAATTACCTCCCGCCCACAAGAGAAGAGTGTAGGAGGAGGGTTGGGATTGCACACATGTGGGGGGAAGAGTGACTTTTCCGCGGTTGTCTCGCGACGCCTTCTAAATAATCATCACTCACAACGAACGGGGCTTCTGGTTGGATCAGCCGCGGCGGCGGAGCCTGAGAGGGGGCTTTAGGGGATGGTAGAGGAGGAGGAGGAGGAGGAGGAAGGTAAGGGAGAGGTGGAGGGCGTCGTGTACCCGTCCGTCACACATGCCGAGTCATTCGGGGGCGTCCATGTGCGCCGACCATCACTCTCACCTGCCGCTCCCCCTCCCCTCCCCCCACCCCTTTATCCGCTGGCGTCCCCGGTGGTGGTGTTACCCACCCCCCACCCCCGAC
>NW_026267496.1:156329-160587 GCF_000697945.3 Frankliniella occidentalis
AAAAGGCGACAGTGGAAAAACAGACTCCAACATCCAGGAGGGGGTGGGGTCGTGGGGATGAAGGGGAGGGGACCTCGCGTGTGGACCACAAAGTACCTGCATATAAAATGCGTTGGAAATATGTTCCCCGAATAATATTTCACAATTTCTATAGAATGTAATCTTCCAATAGCAGCAGCGCCTTACGAACTTTTCCAAATAACGGCTCACATATAAAACCAACTCTTGCCGTGCGCTCGCTCGCCTCCAGAGAGCCAGTCAGTCACTGGTTCACCTGCGCCGCGAGGACGAAAGTTGCCATATTCCCCGAGACGTCATTCCTCAGTCGGCTCCGGCTCCTTTATTTAGCGGGGGGCGCGGGGCCGGGCAATATCCCTTATGCAAATGTTTGTTTGTGACGGATGGCGGGGTCCGGAATATGTCCCGCCACGCCCCGCCACGCCACGCCCCTCGCCGGTCTTGCCTCGCTCCCGTTGTTGCAAATTAGAGAGACGTGGTGAGCGCGGCCCTCGGCGCTCTAATCACCTCCTAATTTAGCAACTGTTCCAAGTGTGCGCGGGAGAGAAGCAGGGAGGGGGAGTATAGTTTGACTTCCGGTCGCGGCACGTACCGTCCCAGTCGGTGAAAGGCACGTCTGCTCGGGGGGGGGGGGGGGGTGGAGAGAGAGAGGGGTTTGCAACGAGCTGCACACATTATTGAGAGTGAGTGAGACAAAGACAGAGACGGAGTGAGTTTGTGGATGTGTGTGTGTGTGTGTGTGGTGGGGGTATTTGGCAATACCCCGCGTCGCGCCACGCCTCGTCCGCGTTTGTGATTATTAGAATCAACAAGCACCAACAGAGTCACACACACACACACACACAGAGTGAGAGAGAGAGAGGAAAGTAGAGAGTAAGCGAAAGCGAGGGAGAGAACGAGAGAGAGACAGAGAGAGACAGAGAGAGTAACAAGGTGGACGGGGGTTGGAGAGGTCTCGAGTGCAGTGTGCCTGTCAAAGGCAGCGGACGCAACTATGAAATACGATAACGTTCTGCACGGCATGTATACTATAACAGCGGAGTATGAGGTGATGAGGTAGTCTATCTTTGAAGGCTAGCAAAATGATTTTCGTGTGCATCCGGGTGCAAGCAGATTCCAGATATGCAGACAAAATAAAATAAAATGGGGAAGTTACGCCCCTCAGATGCTGTCGTTGGAGACTTCTGTGAACGTGGGACCAACCGCTTCCAACCACAGTGGTCATCAGAGCATACTACCACAAAAAGGTATCGGGGAAAGGGAACCGCTAACACCCGCCTTTCGAACTCAACCAACTCACCGAGGGCCGAGGAACTCCCATGCACGGCCCGCTTCCACTGTGAGTCGAGCGTCGAGCCACACCCTGGTTCCAGAGCCGCTCGTCATCTTTCGAAGCAGTGAATCAGGATGGCACTAACAACCACTTCGCCGCGGACTTTGGATTTGGTCTACAGTTGGTCCGAATGAAGCTGTGAAGCTGCCCGTGGCCGTATCGGTTGCTGCGGCAAACTATTCGTAGCTACAGACCGGGACGCATCGGGCGAGTTGGCCAGCTGGCTGTCTGGCCATGGCGGCGCCGTAGGCCGATCGGGTAGGCAACCCGTCCGCACCACTGCATGCGGTACGGTCTACGAGGCAGGGAGAATTAGACACCTGGTACTACAACGATGCAGCACTGTGGCCCCGCCCGACCTGCTCAACCAGTTTGGGATATCGTCTTCGCGGAGATGCGGCACGAAGCGTCGCGTCGCAGAGACGACGTTGCGACGCCGCGACGCCTGTTCAAGGACGTCCTGCCGTCCAGCGCTGCCCTTGCCCTCACCCCGTATGGGCCCCGAAGGGGGGCTCAGGCTCACTCGGTTGGCCCTCTCCCGCCTCCAGCAGGGGGGCCGCCGGGGAGCGCACCCCAGCTGCTGCGCCGCCTCCTCGAACCCCATCATCACGTCAGCGATCGGTCGTGTGAACGGCTTCGAATGAGAAGAGGAGCAGCGTTGAACGCGACAGTATTGCAAACTAGATAAACGTCATGAAGTCGGGGTCGACCTTGTCGCCCGTCGTGTCAAGTTTGTCAACCCGGCCGCGAAGTCAGGAGGAGTCGCGGGACGGAGATGGAGGAGGCAGAGGAGAGGCAGCAGCTGAGTGGCGAGCAGCGTGGAGCCGCAGCAGCCCGCCAGGGGGCGCCACTATCCGGGCGGGCCCTGCGGGCGTAGCTTCTCTGTAGACGCGGAGTATTCCCGACCTTCTGCAACCGCGTTCGTCTTTTGTTTGACGTCACAACAATAACAGAAGCAGAAAGGTAGGGTCTTTATGTGTTACGTGCGCTCCGTGAAATCGCTCGGTTGGGTTAACGTAATGGTACTTCTTGACAAGCTTGCCGTTTTTCCTTGAAGGAACGACGCGCAGTATAACGGCAGCATGTTGACAAGCGTTGCCGACGCAACCGTTCGATGGAAAGGGCTCATGCATTTCCCCATCAGCCCTAGCCTTAACCTTTTGCGGGCGTTAAGCACGTCGGCACCGACCCGTTCATCGAAACAAGAAATTATTGTGAGTCTACGAATGTATTATTTTATTTTATTTTTCACAAAGGTTACAGTTGTTTTAAACGTTCTTACAAACGTGGGAATTTTTCAGCGTTGCTTTCGCGTTCTCAAAGTTCCAGATGACAGTAATATTGATGACGTTCGCTCAGCTTTCATTGCTTTGGCAAAGAAATATCACCCAGACAGTGGATCTCCAGATGCTGATGCTAAAAAGTTTCAAGAGGTATATGAAAGTCTTGTATGAAATTTTATCTCTCTAGTGTGAAATGTTAATAAGCTGGATTTTCAGGTAGAATCGGCATACCGCACCCTACGAGCCAAATTTTCTAATGACCAGAAAACTAAAGTAGATGAGGAAAGTTTAAATGTTGATGTGCAGGAACATGATATTCAGGTCAGTTTGTCTTCCTCTGGCATTGAGTTTTACTGTGCAATACTTTTTGAAATCAAATCATCACTATTGGTTATAAACAGCACACAGCTCCACAGCACAGACAATATCTTAGCTATGATGGGGTTGGTTCTGGTACACCAGCACAACGTCAAAAGCAATACCAGAAAAAGAGAGCTATGGATGCTGCAGACAACGTGATGTCGCATCGAATGCGCAATCTAAATTTAAACTGCAGTCATAATAGGGAAGAAGCTCTTGTTGCCAAAGATAAAGTTGAAGCACGAAAAATAAAAACCAGGTGTCTGTGCAGCCTATGTTATTCCTCTATTTGATAAATGTGAATTGTCCAAGGTGTATAGGTGTGACACATCATTGGTATTGTTTCAGGTATGGTATGGACCGGTTGGTAGAAGATTTAATTCAGGAATCAATGTCAAAAGGTGACTTTGACAACCTGTCGGGTAAAGGAAAGCCTCTAAAGCAAGGTGTGGCAAACCCATATGTGGATTTTACCACCCATAAATTGAATGAGGTAAGAAATATTATGAATTTTCTTCTATTGTCAACCAATTTGTTTTCCATGAACTTGAACCTGATTGTTCGGCCTATTAAAATGATGACACAATTACGTTTTACACAAGGTTTTGATTGACAATGGTTTCACTCCTGAATGGATTCTTCTCCAAAAAGAAATCAGAGAAGAGCGTGACTTGATTCGTGAAAACCTAACTTTAAAAAGAAAATCGCTGGGACCTCTTCCACTTTCATACCACGAAGAGCATGTCTGGAAACATGCCGTTGAAAGTTGTCAAACATTGGTTCAACAAGTGAATACCAAAATAAATAAATATAATCTTGTTGTGCCTATACTTCAGAAGCAAATGTTACTGGTAAGTTTTATTTTACAAGAACAAGTATGAATTGCAGATATATGATTAAGCTATTCAATTTTTTTCTGCTTTTCTTTTTTCTTTCAATGTAGGTGCAACTAGATAGAGAGGCTAATAAAATCCTACAAGAGGTTGAGGGAACAAAAACACCCCTCCAAAAACCCACTGTGTTGAAAGATAGCTACGACAAAAATGGAGGCCTCCTAGACATTCTGAGCACATTATTTGGGAAGTAACATAGTAATTTTGTGTATTATTGCATTCTATTGCACCTTTAATTGGATCAAGTCTGTGATAGTCACTGAGATAATAGCCGAGGGGAAAAAAGAGTGTCTGTTGAGATTTCCTTTAAGTTTCTTTGTGAATTTAATAACTTAGAATCATAAGGATTCAGTTTTTAATCATTTAATTTA
>NW_026267496.1:171377-172762 GCF_000697945.3 Frankliniella occidentalis
GGGGGGGGGCGCTAACGGGAGGGTGCGGAGAGCGAGGGTGGCCTATGATAGGTTCGTGCATCGCGCCTGCCACGCCACTCCAATCGGACCAACCTGTCAGTCATGCAGAGAGAAGGAAATTGGAGAGGGAGGGGGGAGGGGTAGTAGTAGAGGGAGGAGTACAGGGAGGAATAGAGGGAGGAAGGGTCAGGGTTTGCATGAAGCAGCATGCCCCCCGACGTCACTTTTGCTAAAAGGGTTTCCCAGCGGGGAGCTCAGTTAGGTTGGCCCCCTGGGAGGGTGAGGGCTGATGAGGGTGGGGGTTGATGTAAGGGCGTGGACCCCCGCCGCCGCCGCCCTGCCTCTCCTCTTGGCATCGCCAGCTCGTCCCATGGGTCGGGTCGGTCGGTAGGCCCGCCCCGCGTCCAGGAGGAGGCAGGCGGGCTTCTGCTAATGGATTGTCTCCGCACCCGTTCGTCCCGGCGCTGCCCTCCCGGCGCTGCTAAACACGCGAGCACGCCGCGCCTTCTCCTCACGACGGCGGCCATGGGAACGTGCTGCTGCCGCTGCTGCTGCTGCTGGGAGGGAACATGTGGCGGTCTCGCACGAGCACGCCGGGCAGCACCAGCACCCACCCGCGCGATGATGAGCTGTCCTCCTACCGCCGGTCACCTTCAAAAATAATGAAGAATGTGATGGAAAAGAGTACGGCGGCGCGAGGATATGAAGAGTGTCGAGTCGAGCTGTGGAAATGGCGCGAACACAAAGAGACTTGTCTCACAAAGGATCGCGACGCGGCAGGGCAGGGCGCTCGCCTTCGCCATCGCCATTCGGACGGACGGCCGTCCATGCAGCACGCTGACGGCGACGACGACGCGACGGTCGGCGCCAAGCACCGGCGCGGGCGGCGCCACTTCGAGGCCGCCGGCGCCGCGGCGCAAGGTGGACGGTCGATTTGCACGCGTGTTGATGGGCGGGGCGGGGCGGGGGCGGAGAGGGGTTCATTGCCTGTTTGAGCGGGCGGCCCAGCCCGGCGGTTGAGCTGCTCGAAGCCCCGCGGAGCTCAAGCCCTGCTCCTGCCAAGCAGCTTTTGGTGCGCGGTATTTTAATGGGCGACCAGGGGTCGGGTGACATCAGCGCGCGACCAGCCAGCGAACGCGTCGCGTCGCGGAGCCGCGCCCGCTCGCCTCGCTCCAGCCGCAAGCATACACTTGAGCTCAGTCTCTCCAGCCAGCGGCTCCAGCAGTGCAGACTCGCGCCCCGCCCCGCGCCCGCCGTTCGCGGTGTGGCGGCGCGTAGCTGGCGCGCTGCGGCTCTCCGGTTCTGCTGCACCGGCCGGTACAACCGGGCCTGCCTGGAATGTAGGACAGAGAGCCGCAACGGCGAGCCCGCCCGCCAAGTCCCCC
>NW_026267496.1:172812-177371 GCF_000697945.3 Frankliniella occidentalis
CAACCGACCCAACCAGCCCTACGACCCTAGCCGACCCAACCAGCCCTACCACAGCGGCCAGCCCTACGACCCCAACCGACCCAACCAGCCCTACGGTAGCAACCCGCCCTACGACCCCAACCGACCCAACCAGCCCTACGACCCCAGCCGACCCAACCAGCCCTACCACGGATCGCCTTACTCCAGCAACCCCTCCGACCCGAACTACAGAGCACCCCAGTACTCCAGTAACCCGGCTGACCCCAACTACCGCCCATACTCCAGCAACCCCTCTGACCCCAACTACCGCGACCCCAACTACAGGTCCGGATACGACAGCACCTACAACGACCCCTACAACACCCACGGAGGCTCCCAGTACGGAGCCGGTGGCACCTACGGCGGCAACAACCCGCTCTACAGGAGCTCCCCTGGGAGCCGCATCCGCGTCATCAAGTCCTACACCTTCCCCGAGGAGGCCGCACAGCGCACCAGCGCCATGCTCAGCAACATCGTCCTCGACAGCAACGACGGATGGTGAGTATGAGAATCTGCCGTGGATATGCCGTATACCGGGCGGGCCAAGGGCGTGAGTGCTGGGATGAGAATCTCCCCGCCAGGCGAGGTGAGGGGGTCCTTGTCCGGTGTGGGAACGCGGAGGCGTCGGTGGGGGGGGGGGGGGGGCTGAGCTAGGCTGAGCTTGTCAGTGATTCAGAGATTGATCGCCGCCCCCCTCCCTCCCCCCGATAACAATATCGATTCCGACTGCCTGGATCGGTCGACCCCACCCACATCACTTAGAGATTAAGGTGATGAGCATGAAATTGACCTCGCCGCAAGGATGGGCGACGACGAACTCCATTTTTAAATGCGTGTGAATAAGCTCTATTACAGCACGGCTGAATTCTTTGTGGCGCCACCATGGAAACGGTTGGGGGGTTCAACCTGTTCTCTGCGCCGTGCACCCCTCCCTCGCCTGCTCATTTCAACCGTCTCTGGCGGAGGGGAGCGTGCCTCACCCGTATGCGCATTTAATTAAATAGCAAGCCGAGCCGACGCGGAGCTTGCTAACAGGTGGCTGGACGTGCCGGGGGTGGCGCGGGGCGGTGGGGGCGGCTGGGGTGAGTGGGGAGCCGCGGGGGAGGGGCGGCGCGGCGAGGAAGTCCCCGTGTGTCAGAGCAGGTCAGAGGCATGTAGTGTAGCGAGTCAGCAGCGGCCGGCGCAGCGCAGGGTGATCTGAAACCTTGATAGTTTAGTTTTGCATGCTATAGTTGGGTACTCTTTCAGAGCGGTGCTGTCTCTCCCCCATTTCCCTTCCTCCCAACCCTTCACCAACCGCTTGCTCGACTATGAACTCCCCTTTCTTCTTCCGGTAAATTAAAAGTCCCCCGTTGCCACGCCCCGCCCCCCACCCCGCCGAATGACGAACCTTTAAAAGGCTTGCCTGACGCATCACGCTCCATCCGACCCGAGTTTGTCATCTCATTTCCCCAACCAGCCAGGGTGGCGTCGTTCCGTGCTCGTGCTCACACAGCGTGCTCGGGGGCCTGCTCGGGACGTGTCTGCGCTGTTGTGCTACGGGAGCACGCAGCACTTCCATTCTCGGACGGGCGCGACAAGTTGCTCGTGAATCCAGCATGCCGCTGTGTGTGCTGTACACGGTGTAAAGAGGTGCTGTGTCGTCCTCCCTCAGCACGAGCTCGCCCCAAGCAGATGACTGACGCCTCCGCCGCCGCGCTTGCTGCCGATAGCGTCGTGCCGGCTGCTTCAGCAGCAGCGCGGGTAGCGGGTCGCGGTCTTCGCGCGCGCGCGGTGCGCGGGCCGGCGCGGAGGGCCGAGTCGCGGCGGCGTTGCCAGGTCGTAGAGAGGGGCCTAAGTGCTACCTGGTCCCGCGGGCCGGGCGGGCAACAACTGCATCGTCGTCGCTCGTGTGACGTGGACACTGGGTGAGGCTCCCGTCGTGCTCGTGCAACCGGAGCCGGACCCCTCATTGCACTTGACTGGAGCGGGCGGGGCGGGGCGGGGCGGGCCGGGGGCCCTTCCGTCTCCGCCCTGGCCAGACGGAAGGGGCGGGCAGGGCCAGTGGGGAAGGGGAGCGGTGGAGGCAGCGGCGGACAGGGCGGGCGGGCGTTCGATCTCCAGCTCTAGGACCTCCTCCCGGCGGCCGGGCGGCGCCCTGATGGCTCATCAGGTTTGGACCCAACCCGTCCAGGTACCCCGCGCCATGCCCGCGCGAAGCAGCGCCGACTTCCGGTGCGGCGGTGGCGCTGGGATGCATCGGGGCGGGGCGGCGGGTGTAACCCTCCTATGACGGGGCGTGGCGGCGCGCGGTCCGTTTCGCTGGCTCATCGCGGTGACAGTCGACAGCGTGATCGATACCGCGCCATTCACCGCGCCGCCAGTCAAATCCATTTCAGGAGATTGGCTCTGTGGGCTAGCGGAACGGGCGCGGACGGACCCCGCCGCCGGCCCGATCGACGTCAGCAGGCTGCTGCTCACCTCACCGAACAAGTGCTCTATCGGCTCCACACGGGAGAGCAAACGAGAATCTTATTATTTGACACACGAGTGAAGCCATTTTGCAGGAATGTTGGGTAACACATCACCGCAGTGGGAGTAGAGCGCGTGTCGCGTCCGTTTTGCTTTTTGCTCAAGTGACATCTTATCTTCCGTTTCCGTTTCCTTTTGAGTGGTACTATTTCCTGCCTGTGACTCGACCGCACCAGGCAGCTGCAGCAAGGTGATCGCAGTCGCAGCGCGACTCAGCGTCCCCCCGGGCATGTGGGAGAATATCTCTGGTCCCCGCGCCCGCACCCGACACGCACGTATAGTACACGACTCACGTTTACACAAACACATAACACACGCACGCACACATACACACATACAATAAGTACTCAGTCAGGTCCGCCATCACACCTTGCGCCGTATCGCTAACGATAAGTACCCTTGGTGGGCGAGAAGCATGTCGGGCTTTGTGCGGGCTGTGCCTGCCTGGGCTGTGCTGGAGGGGCGCGCGGAAGTGCCACGCTGCCCCCCCCCCTCCCCCTCCCCCGTAAAGTTTGATTTGGGTGGTGAGTTCCCAATGGTTCCCACCACCCGCGCTCCCCGGGGTCGGCGTGTTCATGTCCATGCAGTTGCATGCGTCGACGACCCCAAGGTCGGCTGCCGGCAGTATTGACGGAAAACGCTGGCCGTCGCGCCCTGGTCGCCGTCTCCATGACCTTTCGTCGTCGGTGAACAGGGGTGAGAAGCCAGTGGGAGGGCCGGTGGGGCAGGGCGCCGCCCGCTGCCGGACTGGAGAAGGTAGGTAGGGGGGGGGGGCGAGCGAGCGGGCCCTTTGTTTGGCTGGCGCGCGGCCAGGCGGGGCGGGTGGCCTACATCCAGGGGCCCCGCGCGGCCCAGCCTAGGAGGTCATTGGCCGCACCTACGCACCGCGCCGCGCCGCGCCACTCAGCAGCGCAGTGCGGGCAGGCTGACTGCACTGGAATGCAACGTGACGCGAGACCGCCGCCGCCCGGCCCGACCCACCGCGGCAAAACTGTGGGCGCCGCAGCAGCGGCGCGACCGGCGTCGGCGCAGAGTTCACTGACTGCTGGCTGCACCAGCGGCGTCGGCGTTTGATCAGCTGTCATTTGAGCGAATTAACGGCAGTGTAGGGCGCTGGCTGGCGCTGCGGAGTCAGTCAGTGTGTCGGCCGGCCTGGCCTGCTGGGCCGCGGCCGCAGCGGTGCGGTGGTGTCGGATAGCGGCCACTGGGGCGGGCGGCGATGGCGATGGGCTCCGGGCCCGGCCATACCATACCACCATACAGTCCGTGTCCAGTCCTGTCCGCCGGGCGGCGAGTCGGGCCGTCGGACGCCCTGCACCCCTCTCCCCTCCTCGAGCACCCCCGCGACCACCTGGGGGGCTGTATCGACCGAGGGGTCGCGCGCCGCGCTGGTCAGCCGCCGCGCCTGCCTGGCCACCACCACGTCGCGCGGGCGATCCTCGGCGATACGCACGCGGGCGCTTGGTCGGTACCTTATCGACCCAGCCGCGCGGAAGTTCCGTATTTAGACCGCCGCGCACCCCTGACCCTTGCCTGCTGCAGGTAAACGGCCCCGCCGTGCTGCTGTGGATACTGCACCGCATGTCCCGCATGGAAAGGCGAGGCTAAACCGCGTCTGAAAACTGTCCGAGCTTCCTAGACATTGCTTGCACGCCTGAGTAGACGCGATTCAGCCAATTTTCAGACGACTTTTCTGTCTGAAACTTACCCGACTTTTGAAGTAGCCGGCGCTGCAGACTGCAGCGCCCATGCGCTGTGGCCGAGCTTCGTGAGGACATATGGCTTGGCTGAGCACACAGCCACCTCCAGGCTGTGAGCGATCTGAGGGACAGCTTCCCAATGTCCGGAAGCCTCATGGGAAGGAAAATGAATCTGGCAGCGACCGCAACTGGCCGGCCGGTGAGCGGGATCGAACCAACAGACTCCGAGTCACGAGTCGTTCGGCTAGCACGCTTGGCCAGAGCGCGCTCGCTCCCGGGGAGAAGCGAACAGCGAACACGTTCCTCCTCAGCGCGTCGCGGGAGTATATC
>NW_026267496.1:183756-184711 GCF_000697945.3 Frankliniella occidentalis
TTATTTTAACTTTATATTGGCACATCCTCATGCGTTTGTCTCGTCACAAAATTCAGCCACTCAGAGTTACCAATAGTTATTTGTAATTTCAATACGCACGCGCACCGCTTTGGTTTGCTTGTAGCTATAGTACAGCACGCCTCCCAAAAATGTGCTCTAAATTCAAGAACTGTACCGTCTGTAAAGGCAATACACCACAGTGTTGCGGGTTTGCCTACCCGATCTGCCCGTAAGGCGCCCATAGCCCCTTGGGTATGCAAACCCGCAACACTGGGGATGTATTAGCCTTTACAATCGGTTCTTAAAATTTAGATACCAATTTCTTGTTTTAAGGATCAAATATCAAATAGGAGTTAAAGTAAGAATATGTTCTCAAAATTTTAAGTACGCAGTTCTTGAATTAAGAACACACGTTTTGGGGTGCAGCATGTCCGTCATCATGGGATTGTGTGAGTTTGGAGTTCCCCGTGAGTTCTCCGAGTTCTCCGCGAGACGTGCGCGGCCTTGTGCCGTCGTCGTCCTCACACAAAAAAGCGAAGCCCTGGCGGAGCAGTCACTCCTCCCATTTACGTATCGTCCGCCGGCCGCCCGGGCCGTTCACATGATTTTCATTATGCGCGGCGTAAAGAGGTTCTCAGTGGAGCAGAAGGAGCCGGAATTATGATTTGGAACTCGGCGGCGTACGAGGCTCCTTTGGTCATCAGAGGGGGTCCCTCTCGCATGCCTAATGGATGAGCAGGGATGCTCGTTGTAGAGGGGGATATGGGGATCCCAGGCGGAGGGGTACCGAACAGGAACACGTCCCGCCAAACTCCATTCGTGACTCTAAAGTCGTTGTGTAAGTACTCCACTACTTGCTCATAAAAGTATGTGGCAAAAACTATAAGCCTTTTCACTTTTGTCACATTTCAATAAGTAATGCGCTCTTTGTTGCCGGAGTTAAATGTAATCCCCC
>NW_026267496.1:188791-189093 GCF_000697945.3 Frankliniella occidentalis
CATACTTAAGATTATACATAATTGATTCAATTTGGATTATGTTTGCATTAACATCAAAATAGAGAGCGTCAACTTATAATAAAGTAAATGAAATTATACATTAGTTTAAGTCATTGTAAACAAGACGAGAAAGAAAAAAGACTGCACTTGAAAACATAAACTGTATATAAGAGAGAGCCAACGGAAGTAGTATTTGATTGCATAAGTTTTCACAAACCGGGAAGACGTCAATGTTTGATAATTAAAATTTACATTTATACAGAAAAGCAAGGTTAAATTAAATTGGCATGGGTAAGATCAGG
>NW_026267497.1:0-1442 GCF_000697945.3 Frankliniella occidentalis
TTACAGTGCCAGACCGTCCCTCCTCAGTGCAATTTTCTCTTAGACTTGCCATGCGAGCGCTCGGAAGGCACTAGGCCTTCCCAGGGAAATATTAGAGAGAAATTGTATAATAGAAAATAGTAATGGCCATTAGAATAGAATACTAATCACTGTGTTTATTGTTTCTTATTTTACATGTATAACGCACGAGAGCACCACACACGGCCAGAAAAGGGGGGCGGCACACCCCTCTCTCAACCACGATTATACAAACGCTGCACGGCAGCAGTGTCGTCAGCAGAAAACAGCGGTTGCGACGGGTCGACCCTGCGGTACGCCGGATACATGAGCGAATTCGGGTCGGATGTGTGCCCGACTCCGATGGCGTGGAGCAACTCGTGGGCAATCACATACTCCAGACTCTCCGCGCCCCAATCCTGGTCAAGCCGCACGTGGACATCGCCGCCAATGTCCGGACTCCACGCGTGAGCCATCACGCCGGGGCCGAACCGCGCCAAGCAGAAGGGATGGTGGTCTTCCTCGAACCGGACCTCAATATCAGGGGGCCCTCCACCAGCAGCCACCCTCTCCAGGCGGAGCTGCGAGACGGCCTGTATGGCCGCCACGGCCTGCCCCAAGGCCGCGTCGACCCGCGATTCAGCCACCTCCGGGTGGTACCGCGTCACGTTGTACGTGAGCACCGCCTTGCGCCAGCGTGACCCCACCAGCGCCCACCGCGCCGACCGCGCAGGGCGCCACAGCGAGGACTCGGATACACCACATCGGCCGCGCCTCGCGGCTGCAACCGTCTCGGAGTCTAGGAGCCCGGTCTGAGGGAGGCCGAACTCCCGCTGCAGGGCAGCCACTGCGGGGTCATGCTCCACGACGGCTAGCTCCAGGGACGGAGGACTGTAGCCCAACGCCGCCCAGTACGCGTCAGGAATGGGCGGCAGCGGGCCGGCACCGGTCCCCACAAGCAGTAAGAATGGAAGTGCGCAGTGCAAGAACATGGTAGACACTGAACGCGAAACGGGAGACTCGAAAAGAACGGACCCGAGTGATAACGCGAGTGCAAAGTGCAAACTGAATCAGTGCGGTTTGAGTCAGCTAAAATGTAGGCAGAAAAGACTGTAGTGCTATCGTGATAAATCTTTGAAAAACTTTGCCGTGGTGTGTGTGCTTCTCAAGGACAGTCATTAGCTAGTATCTCAGGGTTACTGTGTCTATACTTTTATTTTGTTTATTGTGACATTGTATTGCATCATTTTGTTCTTGTGTTCATTTTATTTCTTTTACTGTGTTTATATTTTATTTCTCTTATTGTGTTATGGTGTTACTATGTTTCTATCTTTAGATTGCATTTAATTTTATTTGGTTATTTCTTTTATTGTATTACTGTGATCATGTTATTTCCTTATATCACTTATTGCGTTATTGTGCTACTGTTTTTATGTTTTTATTTC
>NW_026267497.1:2801-15957 GCF_000697945.3 Frankliniella occidentalis
CAGTCCCTAAACTGGCTCCTGGTCGGCTCCATTGAGTCTCCTCGCAGTCCCTAAACTGGCTCTTGGCCGGCTCCATTGTGTCTCCTCGCAGTCCCGAAAGTGGCTCTCGGCCGGCTCCATTGTGTCTCCTCGCAGTCCCGAAAGTGGCTCTCGGCCGGCTCCATTGTGTCTCCTCGCAGTCCCTAAAGTGGGTCTCGATCGGCTCCAGTGTGTCTCCTCGCTGTCCCCTGGACGGCTCTCCTGAGACTCCTGGTCGGCGCGATCCTGGCTGAAGTGCGTCTCGTCCGCGACCCTGGAATCGCTCGTGGGTCGCCCCGGGACGGCCCCACGATGGCTACTCTCGTTTTTAAGTTACCTTTCCCGGAGCCATTCTTGATGGCTACTGCTCGGCTCCAGAGCCACTACAGATTGGTGGACGCGAGGTTCCAATGTGGATCGAGAATGGCTACGGAGTAGCCATTCTGAGGCCACTTTTTTCTGTACGGGTCTTCCTCCTCAAATAGGACCGAACTCGCATCTGATGAGGACAAGTTGTCCTCATTCTCCTCTACGCTCTCCTCATCCGAGTCGCTGATGGGGTGCTTCTTGGGTCCTATAACAAAAATAAAAAAATCCAATGAACATCGGGCATGGAAGATGATAGGTACATACGAAGTTAGTTATGGTTTAAAAAAAATAACCCGCACGGCTAAGAAAGAGACAGTCCACCTGACCAGACCACATTTTTTCGTACAGCTTAAGTAGCTAGCTTCAGCGCCAACCATTCGGCTAGGGGCGGTCCAGGGGGGAACCAGCAACCAGCGCAGATATCCCCTCACGCCTCCTCTCCCATCCTTCCCCCCCCCCCCCTAAAACCCTAAGAAAAAGAAGAAGAACTCACTGGATGAATTGGCCGTTTTGTTCTGGCGCCTCTTGCTGGCGCGGCTCTCTGCTGCTGCAGAAGCCCCGCGCCCATGGCGGCTGGTGCTAGGACTGGTTTCAGAGCAGGAGCGTGAGCGGCTGTAGCGGCGATGATCATGACGACGGCTGCTGCCCGCACGGCCTCCTGAGGGCAAGCAGCCACGGCTACGGCGGCTGGTGCTGGGTCTGGTTTCAGAGCAGGACCTAGAGCGGCGGCGATGATGATCATGGCAACGGCTGCTGCCCGCACGGCCTCCTGCGGGCGAGCGGCGACGGCCATGACGGTGGCTACGTAGGCTGTTAGAGACGGAGCGGCGATCGCGACTTCTGGATCTGGAGCGGCTGCGTCGGTAACCTGGATACTGATGGCGGTGGCCGTAGCGGCTGCGGCTCCGGGATGCCGAGCGGCTGCGACGGTAGTCGTTGTAGTGTAGGTTACTGCCTGCACGGCCGCAGGTTTCCTGGAAGAATAAGTTTGTCGTCAATTCCACGTTCTGCACGATGTGGCTGATTAACCCCGCTCACTATTTTGTACTTATGCAACCCGCCCGCGCGGCTCCATCCGGGAGTGCATGCATACCCACTAGCCGCAGCGCCAACGCGTGATTTCACCTGATATGAGTGCAGCTGGGGCAGAGAGTATTGTGCCATCAAATATTAGGGAATTTTTGATAAGTTCGCGTCAAAACAGGTCAGTTTCTGACTTGAAGCCTTTAATAAGTGACGTTAGTAATTTCCTACCTTCCACATCACAGTCCGATGACCGTCCCCCTTCTAAGGCCCTTACTCCGCCCTCTTCTAGTGAAAATCTCCCTCGATTAAGGCCAAAAGTGCGCACTCGCGATTTTCGCAAAGATTACTCTACAGAAGATGAGCAAGAAGATTTGGAAGAAGAAGAAGATTTGGAAGAAGAGGGAGATTTGGAAGAAGATGATTTTAATGAAAAGGGGTTGGAAGAAGATTCAGGTGACGACTACGTCCCTTGGGACGAACCCAAAAAAAGACGAGTAGAAGATTGTCAGGCTTCGGGTGAAGTTCTGTTTGCTTTTGACAGGACACATACAAGTGTCAGGGCCGGTACCCACATTCTATCCATGGCACTTAAACAACACAGTTCTTCCACTTCGGTAAACAAGTCGTCAGTGCACAGAGCTAGAACGAAGAAAAGAAATGAGATGGGCGATAAAATACGTAGGGAATTTCGGCCCCAAAGTCCAGTCACAGTTCATTTTGATGGTAAAATTATGGACGACCTGGATGGGCTAACAAAATGTTACAGGTTCCCTATTTTCATTACAGGACCGAATAACGTACACTGCAAAAAATGTTGACAGGTAATGCGGCTAATTCATTTTTCAGAAACGTCTGTTATTCGAATTACAGCATCGCTGTAGTTTTAATGTTTAATATTTGGTACAGGGAGCAATGTACAGGACCACTGTACAGGCAAAAGCGAACAAAACTGTGTACAGTGGAGCCGTCTTCGTACACTGTACCGTGTATCACCTGGGCTTTCCGGTGCTACAGCAACAGTGTACTCCTTGTTTTGTACCCTAGGTGCAGTGGCTCAGAGCGGCATCTACAGTAACGCTGTAGATCGTTCCGTATCAGTCTCTAATTTTTTGCAGTGTAGAACAAATTTTGGGATCGCCGAAACTCCAGTCTGGCTCTGGGGAACATCAAGCCAGGGATAGGACAGTTACTTTTAAAAATGTAACTAGTTACAGTTGCAGTTATTTTTGCCAAAAATGTAACTAGTTTCCGTTACAGTTCCTTTTTCTGAAAGACTACAGTTACAGTTATAGTTACATTTTTTTCGCCAAAAATTGTAACTAGTTACAGTTACAGTTATCCCGGTAGTTTTTTAATTAAACTGGTCGTAGTTTTATATTGATTTTTTTTAAGTGTCCCTTCTGCCGATTGAAAAATTGTTTGCAAGATAGGCGGCTACGCATCATTTAAAGTCCGCAAAACTCCGCCTTCCTCTCCTCCGTCTGACTAGGCTCAAAAGGGACTAGCAGTGGGAGTGGGCAGGCGCGGGCGGGTAGGGGTGAGGGGAAGGGGGGGGGGCACTCTTTTCTTTGTGCAGCAGGCACAGAGTGTTTGCGACTATTGCCGGACAAGCGGGCAGGCGGCTAAGGCTAACCCAAGGTCGCCAAGGCCGGGCGAATGTGAACCGTGACAAATGGCAGAGTATCTCGAAGATCGGTCTGTTGAAACGGATATACCTATAATTGACAAGCAGTAAATAAAAGGGTCTTCCTCCTCGCCCTCGCCGCCTTGCTTGCACAGGCCTGCACGGACCCCAGATGAGCCGAAACAATACCGTCTTTCCAGCCCCCTTTCCTTCATTCCTCTGAATGCCTCTCTAGCCGCAGACTCCAGAAAGCACATTGCTCGGCACATTGCATCAGAATGTGGATAAACAGGAAAGAAATCTCATACTTTTTAAAAATTCTACTGGGCAAAAATAACTGTAACTAAAATTCGTTACAGTTTCAGAAAAAAATGTAACTAGTTACAGTTACAGTTATTTAGTTTGAAAATGAAACTAGTTACAGTTTCAGTTGCTGTAAATTGTAACTAGTTACAGTTACAGTAACTAGTTTAGTTAAATTTTTCCCATCCCTGCATCAAGCACGTGCAGTGAGTGACCATCTAAACCAATGGCAACTCACAGAAAAGGTAAGTTTCGTAAAACGTTCTATTAGATCTGCAGATACAATTAAAAGTTGTTGTTTTTTGTATTTTTTTGTAGGTAAAGTTCATGAGTGGGGACACAACAGCAACGGCGTCTGCCAGCGGGTGGAAGAAAGGCGCTGTGAAGCATTTGGAGATTCTTCTGGGACATGAACTTTTCTATTTAGCGTGCCGCAAACATGTGGCTGAAACTTTGTTGGAGGGAGTAGCTACTGTGTGCTTAGGAGCATCTCAGTCACCTGAAGTAAAAATGTTTAAACGGCAAGTTAGCTACTTTTTACTTGGTGAGATTATTTTTGAATGACCTGATTAACAATATGTGTTTACTGTTTTTCAGGTTTCACGATAGCTGGAACTTAATCGACACTAGCAACTACTCCGATGGCCCCTCCGATGACGAGGTATGGTCATTAATTGAGTCATCAAGAGACAGAGTTCTGACTTTCGCGAAGGCTCAATTAGAGGTACTACCACTGCAAAACAATGTATGTTGTCTTATTTTTTAAATTTAGTATTTGTCTCTGATATTTAAAATCCCTGCTTACAGATTCATCAACCACGGGCTGACTACAAGGAGCTGTCACAACTATCATTGTTTTCGCGGGAGAGCAGCCAAATAAGTTCCACTTCGTCAACCCCGGTGCTCTCAGCAGGGCACGCTGGATGATGTATCTAATTTATGGTTTGAAGGTATGGCTGTTGCGAGGCCAATTCCAGTTGTCCAAAGACGAAGAAAGTGGACTTCACAATCTTTGCGTCTTTGGTTTTAACACCTACGTCGAATTTTGGTGTAAGGCAACAACGACTGCATCATCAGCACCCCGCTTTGATTTGGAGATGTATCATCATCTTTCTACCCAAGCAAAGGTATGACACACGTACGCAGCGAATAATATTAAATTTGCATGCCGTTAATAGTCTCTTACTTATAGTTGTTTTTGATTTCTCTAAAGGAGGGTGTCTTATCGCTCGTCCCTAACTCAAAGCACGCACGGCGCAGCGCCTCTAGAGAAACCAAGTATCTTTGCGCGACTCTAGTGCAACCACGTATCTCCATTTTTGGATAATTTTTGAAACCTATTCTATTCGATAGAGAAAATTTCCCTCTATTCAAATATATAGTTCCTAAAAATCGTCAAAAAATGCTTTACGTGGTTTGACCAGAGTCGCGCAACGATACTTTGGTTTCTCGAGCGTCGCGCAAAGATACTTGGTTTCTCTAGATGCGCTGCGCCGTGCTTGCTTTGAGTTAGGAACGAGCGTTATGCGAAGAGTACAAAGCTGCATTGATTTAGATTAAGGGACACCTTTGGTACTTGGGTGAGCGCCTCATACTCCTTGCTTTGTTTGACCGAGAAGTCCCTGAATCGAAAAAGAAAATAATGGCACAGCGCATCACGGCCTCGGTTCCCAAGAAATTGACTCAGCAATACAGGTGGAGGCGAAATCCTGTTGACATTAAGGTAGACACAAAACTTTCTGATCCATTCACTGGCAATTCTGCTAATTTTTTCTTGGCACTTGGTCTGGAAATGGATTTTCTGAAAAAAGATCCATCAGAGTGGCCAAATCAGAGTGACTATCAGGTAGCCTATGATCTAGTTAGAACTTTACAGGTAACGAATGAGGTAGCAGAAAGAGGAGTAGCTCTTACTAAACCTATGCTCGGTTTAACCAAGAACGAGAGTAGCTTCCAAAATCTTTTGCTTGTAACACACCACGACCGGAAACTTAATAAACTGTCCTAATGATAATATTTTGTTTGATTTAAAATTCCCTTTTCCCGCAAGAGAAGTTACGATTATGTATTTTTAAAGTGACTCCTGCTCATTGTAGAGTGCGACTTTTCTCTCTTTTGATCACTTTTAGACGGTGAACAGCGATTTTAGACTACTTTATGCGGTTTCTGAAAATGCTGAATTATAATTGTTGCGCCTGGTAGCTATGCAACCCGCCCCGGCCGATCGGGTGGGCATTTCCCTGGACAGTGGCACATTAGACCAACATGACGGGACCACGAGAACCCCTCGTAGACGATAAACAGCGATTTTAGACTACTTTATACGGTTTGTGAAAAGGCCGAATTATGATTGTTGCGCCTGGTAGTTGTGCAACCCGCCCCAGCCGACCGGGAGGGTATTTCTCTGAGCAATGGCACACTAGCCCAACACGACGGAACCTTGAGAACCCCTCGGGAACGGCCTCAGTCGGTTCAGGAGCCCAGCAAACCTCGAAAAACCTCGAAACTAGGGTACTAGAGGCAATTTTTTGGCCCCTGGAAGGCATGCAACCCATCCTATAGGTTCAACGAGGGGTGGTTTTCAACAGAGGGATGTCACGCGGTCGCAGGGAGCCTTCAAATGTCGAAATCGAGCGAGATTTGGCGATTTTATGGCAGTTTAGGCGTTTGAAGAAAAGTTGAAATCTTTGAGAGGAACGCGCACAGTCTAATTTTTCGAAAATCGAAAATCGCCGGGACACATAAGCTTTTATTTTTGACGTAGAATCGAGTAAGACCCGGCGCGGAACGACATATTCAACTTGACTTTTTCCTGGGACAGTCTAATGCAATAGGATCTCTTGTACGGAAAGTAGAAACCTGTAGTGGGCTTAAAAGTCCTTACATTTTTTATACGAGGGTGTTATACAAGCAAGTGACCAGCAGTTACCCGTTTTTCAAATGCTATCAGCAAGGCAGGATGCCAGTCTTATCCAATTCTGGATAAAAGAATTCATGAGGCATCCTGGTACAACCGGATGGAAGCTCCATGAAATTTTATAATTTTTCGTTGGATCAAGTTTCTGCTTATTTAGCAGGTAAGACAACGCCTGAATTTCCTGTTCCTTCTGCTGCTGTCTGCTACGAAGCTGTATCCAATGTGAAATTCTTCCGGTTCTTTGTCATATTAGCAGCTCAAACTCAAGCCCCTACCGTTACCATTGCACCGACTTCGAGGATGTTACCTCCTGAGCAGTTGTCACCTGCAGAGGTGTCTCCTGGAGAGGTATCTCCTGATCAGGTGTTTATGACAGCCCTAATCACACCCATGGCAAAACCGGTTCCTCATGTGGCCTCTATTGCTCCAGCTGTGTTGGTGCAGACTGCCAGTTCTGTCGTGTCCCCTTCAAGTACGGTCGTTGCACCACCACACCCCCCTCAAGGTAAATTTCTCCGAACACCTGTCATGCTTCTGTTCTCATTTTGAAGACTTACCTGTATACCTGTCTTTTGGATTGCAGGACAGAGCTCAAAGTCAGCAGTAACAGAAGGGCTGCTGTGCTTCCGCTCCGCGCTCCATTGGAATACCCTATTCGTCGAGGGGAGCGAGCTGCTGCTGGGGATCGGCTCACAAGGGAAGGTTTTCCGGTGATACACTCAGATTTCAATGGCTCTTCAAAGTGTTGTTGTTTTCATCCCTAGATTAGGTTTTGCATTGGTTTTAGCTGCCCGTAGGGAGTTTGAAGGTCGTTTTACGCGAATTTAATTGAAAATTCGCCAAACTTTTTAGCCTGATTATTAACTTTACATGCACGTATCTCAAGAACCGTTTGAGCTACAGCGCCCAGATTTTGAGGGAAATCATAATTTAGCACGTTCTTTACTTGTAGAAAATTTGAACGAAATCGATTTGGGTCGCAAAAACGGGTCTGGAGAGGGGGTTGCGCCCCTAGGCCCCTTTTTGTGAACCCCATTGATTTGGTTCAAATATTTTTTATGGAAAGTACTAATTGAAAGATAAGTACCTGCAAAATCTGGGCGCTGTAGCTCAAACGGTTTCGGAGATATGTGCATGCAAAGATGGCAAAAAACCGATGAATTTGTTAAATTTTTGATGAAATTTTTGTGAGATGACCCCCAAACCCCCTACGGGCAGCTAAAACCAGTGCCAATCCTAATCTAGAGGTGCAAACAACTACTCTTTAAAGCGCCTTTGAAATCTGACTGTATCACCGGAAAACCTTCCCTTGTCAGCACAGCACTCTTCGACCAGACGCCCCGGACGACACACGCTCAGCCTTGAGTCGAGCTCGGTAAGCGACTTGTTGTGTTTCGCGAGGGAATAATATCTACAGGATTGAGACTAACTCGGCGTACGACTGTTGTAGGCTACCATTCACCACTGATTGATACCCTACACCCGGTGAGGTGATAAATAGTGCTCGAGGAGCACCTAATTTACGCTCGTCGTTTGACGTTTCGACAGTCACTCATTTTGTTTCTGAACAAAGGATATGAGTGTGAAGATGGAGTAGACGACCTGTAGCCGTGTCATGGGGCCAGCTCCCTCTCTCCGCATGGCTAAGATCTGCCTTATTTATTGAAAATCGTCGTCGTCGTCCGGGTTCAGTTGTAGTCTTTTCTTTGTTTTTCCGCGTGCAACTCCGTCTCTTTTTCCTTGTTTGTGTTTTTCCGCGAGCTACTCCGTCTCTTGTTATTTCTGGTCTGGTCTAAAGTTACCTAATAATATAGATCACAATGGTGGTGTTAAAGGAGGTGAGGGGGGACTTGCTAACCGCCCACTGCAGCTTGGCCCATTGTGTAAGTGGCGAGTTCCACATGTCCGCGGGGGTCGCAAGGGTCATCAAGGGGCGTTTTGGAGGGCAGGAGGCGTTGAGGGCCGGGGGTTGGCAGGGGCAGGTAGGTGATGCCGCTCGTATGCAAGTCGGTCGTGATCGTTATATCTTTCATTTAATTACAAAAGGAAGATATTTCCACCTGCCGACCCTCGCGTCCCTAACCTCCTCATTGGAACAGCTGGCTCGGTGGGTCGAACTACTCGGCCTCACCGAGTTAGCTGTTCCTCGCCTGGGCTGTGGGCTGGACAGGCTGCAGTTGGAGGAGGTCCGCCCTGTTATTGAGAGAGTTTTTGAAGGGATTGATATCACTATTACTGTGTATTCACTGTAATAAAAGTATAAAGTAATTGGTTCCTATCTTGGTAAAATCTAATAAACCTTCTAGTCTTGTGACTCAGTTTAACATTCTGTGTTGTACTTCAAGTTCCTGTGGGTTTTTTATTTACCTTTGCTTTATCTAAATATATAAAATGTAATCCGCGAGCCAAACCGTATTATTGAGATTTAAGAATGAGACTTGAGACTGAATTAAGTTGTATGTACCTCAGGGTTATTTTGAAGTTATTGATATTAGAGTTGTGTCATGCTTGTTTTCGAAAATAAGAATTTATTGTTCTGTTATTGTTCTATATATCTGAATGTAAATATATATTTATTTGTTGTGTGCATCGGATGGACCAGGAAAACCGTAATAAAAGTATATTGCCTTGTTATATCAGTGTGTGAGTGTTTAATGTGGGCTCCGGCCCTGGCGCTCAAAACAAAAATAAGCATTAAATACCCACCCCTACTCTACCTCAACTGAGCCCGGTGATTTGATCTGAAATAATAGCAGAGAGAATGGCAAAAACATTATAAAAGGCAGAGTCGTAAGTAGGCATTCGGCCCCAAAAGTCACAAATTTTGTTCCTTGGGGTTTTATTTTAACGACTTACCCTACCGGAGACCATCAAATATCTGAGAAAAAACGTAGAAATGTTTCGCGGTCATTTTCGTGTAGAAAACTCCCTCTGGTGCCTAAACGGTTGCAGATAGAGCCAAATGGACGAAATTTTCGCCTAAAGGGCTCTACTTTGAGGAGTTGCACCTTAGAAAACTGTAAAAAATATTTTTTTAAAACATTATTTGTGAGACCTGTGGTTTTTGACTTTTTAAAAATCCAATTTTTGAGCTAGAATGCTCTTCATCGAACTCAATCTGTCGTTTTATGATACAAAGCGACCCTAAAAATCCCAGGTCACCAGCTCAATTCGTTCTCGAGTTATCGTCACTACAAACAGACACACAGACAGACGGACGCGAAACTTTTCGATCATCACTGGAGTAATAGGCTTCGCTAATCGCTCAGCCAATCATTTTTCTGACCCAGCAAATCATTTTGCTGACGCAGCAAATCATTTTGCTGACAAAGCTCATCATTTTGCTGACTCGGCAAATCATTTTGCTGACACGGCAAATCATTTTGCTGACACGGCAAATCATTTTGCTGCCACAGCAAATCATTTTGCTGACACTAGGCTGTGCAACAGGTGGGGGCCCATGAAGCACTTTCAGGGACCAATGCTCCCCCGCCCCGCCTCATCCGGGGTCCCGAATATACAGACGTAAATAGTGCTTGTGAGTTGTGAATCCTACAGCGTTTAAATTTTGCACAAGGTGTTATCAAGCTCTCGACAAGAAAAACAGATTTACTGTTAACAAGACAGGCTTAGTCCGAAGACATACATTTTGACTTTGCTGACAAAGTTCCCTTAAAAGTTCAAAATCTGGGTGGAAGACCTGCTCTTTCATTCACTGAGTCAGCTCGAGTCAGCCCCTAGAACTCTGCAGGAAAAAGCCAAAAACTTAGGGAAGGACCACTGTCCTCTTGAGTTGCTAAAATCAGTTGAAATGTTGCTTCGGAAGGCAGGTAATGAGGCAGGTGCAACAGTAATAAACTATGTGAGCAATAATAATGAGAAGGCTAATGACATTTAGGAGACAATAAAAAAAGCTACACCGGTTGCTAAAAATGTGACTCCTGAAGAGGCTGTCTCTCTCATTATTGATGCCGACCTCAGTAAACATCAGTACAACCTAGTCAGATTGGTATCTAAGACCCACAAATCAAACATATTTTCCTCTCACTATAAGGTGAAAGAGCAGAAAAAAAAAATCTTTGCCACAAGAAAATGTAATTGTTACTGAAACATCAGCTGAAGTGGACTTGCAAACACTACTTGTCATGGATGCTCAAAAAATTGTTATTATAGAAAACAAGTTCCGACCAGAAACGGATCCTGAAAGCAGATGATACCTTGTCAAGAATTATTCTATTCCAGTCTATTATATTTCTGTATTTACACTCGTAGGGAAAGGGGGGGGGGCGTCGCGGGGGCTCCAGCGGTGCGAGGGAGGGGGAGGACTAGCGTAGACTAGCGTGGCCGACGGCTCAGGGCTATTTATCTTCTTTATTTGCTTCAAACTCTAAAGGGTGCCCAAAAAAATCTCGACGGTCCCACATCCGTGACCACATTACCTACGCACACACAAAAATTTAAGTTGGGATCTCGATGGGATGACATAGAAAATTCACGAAAACTGTTTCGGTGCTCAGCAGCCGGTTTGAATCCGCGCGCCCATCAGCCGGCAGCCAATGGCGAGCCGAGCCTGGCGACACAAGAGGCTTCAATCAGTTTTCGTGAATTTTCTATGTCATCCCATCGAGAATCTAACTTAAATTTTTGTGTGTGCGTACGTAATGTGCTCACGGATGTTGGACCGTCGAGATTTTTTGGGGCACTCTTTAGCGTTTGAAGCAAATAAAGAAGATAAATAACAGGTCCCGCGCCTCCTAAATGCCCTTTTATCTCTTGTATTATTTGACATATATGAAATTAGGCAGCGGCGATGGAAAGCCCTCACCCTGTACTATGACGCTGCACAGGTCGCTTTCCCGCAGGGCAGGCGCGCGCGGCGCCGCGGGCGGAAAGGCGTCCCGAGGGTCACTTGGTGGTGGGGCGGAGGGCCTTGTTCTCAACGCTCCCGACGCGACACCGTTTGAGATATCACAAAACGGATTGCAGCACCTGGTGCAGCTACTCAAGGGCTACATATTTCGCGAATAAAACGCAGGTCGAAATTTTTACGTCTTTTTGGCGTGGATAGCGCCTAGATTAGGTTTGCTTCATTAATTATTAACGAGAAGAATAAGGCGTTAGTTCAGTTTTAGTCAGTGTCTTGTCCAGTCAATTTGAAAACAAATTGAGAGAACAAGTGGACATGTTGCTTTATGCGGCTTTATGGTGTTTCAGAAAGTGAAGTCGTTTTAATTAGTTGTGTGGGTATTGATACATTGTTGCGTCGTTAATCTCAACTAATGAAAAGTTTTATTTGTCTTGTAAAATGGTGTAGTTTTTTTGTGCAGGGGTCTTCACGTGTTGGAGTGTATTAAATTGAGGTTGTGTTGGTTTCAGGAAGGCATTAGATTTTGTCCAAAAGATTTATTGAAGACAAGAAACAAAATGTTGCATGAAATAAAGAAATAAAATACACCACCACCGCATTGTTGAACTCAACATGGACACTGCAACTGAACCTGTAAAAAGTTAAAATGGTAAAGAAAATTTGATGACAATTGAAATGATGTAATGAATAGCCAAATTGAAGTATGCTTACTATTCTGTTTTGGCTCGTTTTACAGATTTTTCGCGCTCCTTCTCCAGCCATGCTTCGTAAGCTATAGTATCATCCTCACATTCCTGGAGCAGAGCAGCATCCAATTCTGAAACGACAAGTGAGAAGAAATTAGGTGGTTGTTAATATGTATTATTATCAGCTTGAACAAAGAAAAATGGTTTAAAATGGAAAAGCAAATTTTTACATACCTTGAGCATGTGGTAGTAGACGTACTACATTTTTCCTGTCACTTTCAATTTTTCCAGTTTTCCCATAATACACTAAGTTGCTGGGCTTCTTGTCTTTGATCATCTGGTTTAATTCTTCGACATGTTCAGGTTCCATGTCATGGAATGCACCGGGCATGTACATGAAACACTTTTGGTTCCCGATCATGAAATGTGCAAGTAGATTCATCGGAAAGTGTTTGACTTCTTTCTTGTCAATACTAAATTGAGCGAAATTGAGACTTAATTTGAGTGAAGCTATATGGAGTGTACATATGACTTATTTCCAGACTCTCTACTGTACGTTTCGACGCATATGAGAACTTCTTTTCAAAGCATGCAAACACTCCCTGTAAAATAAAATATAAATTTTTACACATTCAAGGGACACCTTAAAAGATTGGCGTGGAATTAAATTTGAGCATCACTTGGTTCTTAAACTTGCATTTGGACTGAACATGGCTAGTATGAATGTAAATTTCCTCATTTTGTGAACAAGTCGTGTTCAGTCGGAATTTGAAAGAAGGAACCACACCCAAGTCATGCTCATATTTTCAGTTAGCAACATTTCTATTTTAAAAGCTTAGGTTGTAAGTGAATTCATCTTTGGAACATACAATTGGTTCTATATTAATGTTTGAATGAACCTTGCATATGCATCAGTAATATCTATCAGCTACAAATTTGAAAGTGAATACACAGTAAAAGTAAGGGTGAGACTTTGTTGTGTTCATTTTAAAAAGGACTGTCTTCAGTCAAAAAGACTATATTTAACTAAGCGACTAAGCAGCAAGATAGGTTGTACATGAAGGTATTTTGTTGAAGTCTCATAAGAAGTCTACAGAGGTTTAACAACCCAAGTTTGAAAATCAGTACACTGTTTATGGAAGACACTCACCTTGAGTCCAGACATGGTTGACACCAATGATGATAGCCTCAGCAACTGTAGTATTCTTCACCAAAGTTGAACCTTTGGTAGGTGTGGTCTTATATGGGGTAGTCTGGAGTATGAGAGGTATGTTCTTGTTGAAGTTTGTGTTTTTTGAATTATATTTTTAAATTATTCCAATTATTAGTCATGTCTGCAATATTTT
>NW_026267497.1:17785-28934 GCF_000697945.3 Frankliniella occidentalis
TCTTGGCTCTCCCGTAACCCCCAATACTACATTGGTGGCAGCGGTAAAGGACGGAGGAAGTTGAGGAGGACTTTGCGAGACCTTTCTAGTGTCAGACGCGAAGTGAGATAGGGACCTGGCGAGACCTTTTTAGTGTCATACGACAGGTAACTCTGGGAGACCTTTCTAGTTTCATACTCGGAGTTTAGATAGGTTCAGGTAACTTTGGGAGACCTCTCTAGTGTCATACTCGAAGTTTAGTTAGGGAGTTTGCTGAGACCTTTTTAGCGTCATACAGCAAAAAGCTTCGCTGAGACCTCTCTAGTGTCACACAGCAATAAGCTAACAATAGGCAAAACACGTACGAACCTGAGACCTATCTAGTGTCACACAGGGAAGGACGTGTTTTGAGGTTGGGGTCCAGAAGAAGGGAAGTCCTGAGAGGTTAGGGTTCCGCAAAGGAAGGCATGCAGAGACGAGTTGCTCGACACGCGCACCTAACGGAAATCCAAGACCTGACCATAAAGGTCGAATTTGACAAAGAGAACCTAGATCCTGCGTGGACAAGCAGAACATCGCCATGGACGGAATGGAGATCCATTCAGACACGGACACGGATCTCGCAGCCAGCGAGTCCGACGCTGAGCAGCAGGGCGCTCAAGCCGTACAACTGGAGGTCGTCAACATGGTCAACGTCGCCGACGCGCCCAACATGTTCGTGGCGCAGGAGTATGGACGAGGAAGAGGAAGAGGTGGACGTCGAGGCCGTGGAGGACGAGGACGAGGACGTGGCCGTGGACGAGGCCGCGGGCGATACAGACGGGTTATGGAGTTCGTTATCGAGGAAGGTGACGGCCATCAACCTGCACAAGAGCGACGACGAGGAGGTCGAGAACGACGACCACCCCGACGTTTTCGTGAAGAAGGACAGGAGGAAGAAGCACTACAAGGTGCGGGGCCAGCGCCGCAAGGGCAGCAGGTCCTGGAAGTAAATCCAGAACAGCAGCAGGGCGCCGGAGCACGTCAATGCGCCGCCGCACACCAGGGACAACAAGTCCACGAAGAAGACCTCGTGGAGGAGTATGAGTACGAATACGAGTAAGACGAGCTCCAGGGCCCGGACCGAGAATATGGAAGGCATCGTCGCCGATGGGCGCCGTACCACTTGGAGCGGCCCGAAAGAGAACACCGGGGCCCAAGAAACGCTCGAGCAGGACGGAGGGGGCACTGGGGCGGGGCCCACGGACAGTATGACGACGCCGAAGAAGACGCCGATGATGAACATGAACACGAGCAGGCGCAAGCACCGGCGCATCAAGACCAGCTGTTCGCAAGGTTCCTGGAGGCAATGGCCAGGACCGTGGGCACCAACAAGCCCAAAAAGTATAACAAAGCACCTAAATACGATGGTGAGACAGACTACACGATCTATCAAATCCAATTTGATACGGTCAGAGGCCAACGACTGGAACATCCAGGACCGCAAGACGGCCCTGATCCAGGCCCTGACGGGGAATGCCACCGACGTGATCGCGAACCTCAAGCACCAGGACGTACCGATCACCTACGAGAGCCTGGATGAGGCTCTAATCCGAACATTCGGCAGGTCCGCCTCCATGTGGGAGCGCAAGAAAGATTTCAATACGCTCATGCAGGAGAAGGACCAGACCGACAGGCAGTTCTCACAGCAGGTGGAGCGGTTGGGGAGGGCGTACCTACGCAACATGAAAGAGCAAGACATCCAGGAGGCCTTGGTGGAGAGATTCATCAAGGGCCTGGCCGACAAGAAGGCGGCATCACGCCTGGCATTCGCGGCCCTGCCCAACCTGGACGAGGCCTTGAAGACCCTCAACAGAGGCCTAAGCCTCCAGGTGGAAGAACCACCGGCAAAGAGAGTCCGTCTCACAAAGACGGAAGAAAAGGAGGAAGGGGAGATAGAGGAGAAGGACGAGGGGAAAGAGGAAAAGACCTACAAAGTCAACATGGTCTTCCCCCCCAGCTCAGCCTCCACGTCCAAAGCGGATGCACAAACCCAGCATGGCCGAGGCCGAGGTCGCGGCAGCAGAGGGCCGAGAGGAGGAGGTCGAGGCTCAAGTAGAGGTAGAGGAGGCTGGTCAGGCCAGACTGACAAAGACATGGTTTGCCACGTGTGCAACAGGAAGGGCCACAGGGCCGCTAACTGCTGGCACAACAAAGGCAGGACCCCCATAGAAGACATAGTCTGCCACACCTGTGGCAGAAAGGGTCATATCCCGCGGAACTGCCGGAGTGGAGCTGGCAGCAGCAAGGCAAGCTCAGGCTTCGCCATGCCCAATGTACCACCTGACCTCTACAAGGCCACCATGCAGTGGTTTTTGAGCCAGCAAAACGACCAGCAACCCTCTACCAGCAAGGGCAAGAGTCCTTATGTCCCCAAGGACAAAGATAAGGACCAGGAAAACTAGAAACAACTTCTGTTGAAACGGTGGGAACGGAAGTTGAGGAAAAGACTGAAAAAGTTTATGTAAAACCACCGGTGACCAAAACTCCAGATTTTGTTAATTTAACAGAGCTTTCTGACTCTGAGAGTGAGCTTGATGGTCACCGGGAGGTTCCTTGTAATGTGTGTAATACTAGCAGTGTTAATTCAGCACCAATGATAAAATGTACAATTTTGAATAAAGTACAAAAAGTTTGTCTAGATACTGCAGCTGTTATTACAGTAATCCCTAGAACAAGAGACCTCCCAGTAGCAAAGCTCAAACTGAAAGGTGTAACGTCACACAAAGCAAGCCTTTATGGACCAGCAATGACCACGTTCGAGATTGAAGTACAGAAATTCGAACACATGACCTATGAGGCAGACATCAAGGAACACATCATTGGCATTGATTTCCTGCACAAGTTGCAGTGATTAAAATTAAGATGCAAGTTGCAGAGATTGGAGAGGGACACAACAGGATAACAATTCCATTCACTCTAGAGGAGTCGAAATTTGCAAAGCTATACACTACAGGCAGAGTTGTCTACCGTATAAGAGCGGAGAGCAACTTTACATTGAAACCATTTGCGGAGAAAGAAATTAAAACACAAATAAGAGCGGATTCGATAACTGATGAGTCGGTTAGGGGAAGAACTGACGACTGTCCAGGTAGTGGTCAGACTCAGGATTATAGCCGAGGTGAAAGGAGCCATTCCCAGAGCAGGGTGGTTCTAGAAACCAAGGTGGTTAATCAAGAAGTGCTGACAGACTCTGGAAGTAGCAGGGCTCAAGAAGCCAAGGGTACCCAAAATAAAAAGAGAAACCAGTTATCAGGAGAGACTAAGTTAGGAGTATTTGTTTCGAATCAAGCATTCGGAAACAAGGTTTCAAAGCTACCAACAGGGGTAGTAGTACAATCAGGAATTGTCCCGTGTGTCTCAGCACCAATCACTGTGACCATACAAAACTTTGGGGATAAATGCGTCAACATACCCAAGTATGCAGTGCTAGGGGAAGTATTTATATTACACCCAGAGGAATACGAAAAAGAATTTATTGGAATCTCAGAAGAAGAAGAGGAGGGGGAGGAGATTGATGGACAGGAGGATACAGAGGATGCAGTACAGGTAAATGTGGTACACCATGAAACAACTCCGTTCATGGATGCAGAATATAACACAACACCAAGTATGCCAGAGATTAAGGAGAGTGAACCACTCCGTAAAGATCTCCAGGCATTGGTAGACAAATGCACCGAACTGTCTGAAACAGAAAGACAAGAGTTAGCTAAATTGTTAAGAAAACACCATGACATCTTTGCCAAGGATAACACTACTTTTGGTAAATGTCCCTGGACAAAATTTCGAATAGACACAGGTGACCATCCACCCATCAAGCAGACAGCAAGGCCCATACCCATACACTATAGGCAGTCTGTAATGGAGATCATTAAAAAGTATTTAGAACAAGGGGCCATCATACCCAGTCAATCAGCCTGGGCTTCTCCAATTCTTTGTGTCATGAAAAAGACTGGAGAGGTAAGGGTTTGTATTGATTACAGGGCATTGAATGCAGTTACCAGGGTCCTAGCCACGCCTATACCAAGGGTACAGGACTTGTTGCATCTTATGGGAGGCAAAAAGATGTATCATGCTTTTGATTTAGCCCATGGATACCACAACCTTGAAATACGTCCAGAGGATCAACCCAAGACGGCTATAATATTACCGGAAGGTCTGGGACTTGCACATAGGCAGTTTGAGTTTACCAGGCTAAGCTTCGGGCTGGCTGCAGCACCAGGTGCCTTCCAGTATATTACTGACCGAATCATAACTCCAGCCCTCGAGAAAAACCCTCAAAATGATCTAGGAGACACAGTGTCAGTTTACCTTGATGATATCTGCATAGGTGGGGATAATTTCCCAGAAATGTTACAAAGACTAGAAGCTCTATTCAACAGGATCAGAGCAGCAGGTTTCTCGCTTAAAGCAAAGAAATGTGAGCTATTCCAACCAGAAGTATCCTATCTGGGGCACAGGTTGTCTGAAAAAGGAATAAAAACGGATCAAAATAAAATAGAGAAAATAATGAGTTGGCCAGTACCAACTAATGTCAAAGAGGTAAGATCATGGCTAGGATTAGTACAGTATTACTCCAAGTATGTCCCACACATGGCATCTATAGCTAATCCAATATTTAAGTTGCAAAAGAAAGGGCAAGAATTTGAGTGGACCCAGGAGTGTCAGGAGGCATTTGATAAAATTAAGACACTTCTGACAACAGCACCTATATTAGGTACCCCAGATGTGACTCAAGGTGAATTTACTATCACCACGGATGCTAGTTTGTTTGGCCTTGGTTGTGTCCTAAGCCAACAACAGCATGGGAAAGAAGTCACAATAGCCTATTGGTCCAAAACTTTAAACCCTGCCCAGAGAAATTACTGCGCAACACACAGGGAGCTACTTGCACTAGTAGAATCAATAAAAGCATTCCATCATTACCTGGCAGGTGCGCCATTTGTAGTTAAGACTTACCACGCAGCATTTCAGTGGCTAAAGAATTTCAAGAATCCTACAGGTAAGCTTGCACGTTGGCTTGAGAGATTAGCTCCATACAAATTCCAGGTGGTGCATGTGAAAGGCACAAGCATAGGGCATGCAGATGCTTTATCCAGGAGGCCATGTGATGACTGCAAGAAATGTGACAGACTGGAGGAGAGAGACAAAACAGTATTAGTTTGTCAGTGTCAAGTAGAAATAAAATGTGACGATAACTGCCCAACATGTCTGTTAGGTGAAAGAAAACAAATCAGACTCACCTCAGACACAGTAAAAGTCCACTGGACGAAAGTAATTCCTAATGGACTTAGTGATAAGGAAATTAGAAAGGCCCAACTACTAGACCTAGATATAATGCCTATCATGGTTGCTGTGCAGGATGGAGAGAGACCTGAGTTCCAGGAAATTGCTGGCAACAGTAGTAAAACTAGGTCTCTGTGGTATCAGTTTAATTCTCTGGTTATAGAGAATGGACTCTTATTCAGAAGGTTTGAACATCCTAGTGGATTAAAAGAAAAAGAGGAATTACAACTGATACTGCCATCCAAACTGGTAAAACAAACGGTTAAAGCTTACCATGATCAGCTGGGAGTAGGCAATCATTTTGGGGTGTCCAAAACATTAGCATTCCTTAAAAGATTCTTCTGGTGGCCAGGGATTTTCGAAGATACATATGAGGTTGTTTCTCAGTGCAGAATATGCGCAAAATTCAAAGGTCCAGCTCACATGACCAAGGATCCGCTAAAGTTGTTCCAAGAGGGAGTCTTGCAGGGCAGATGGCATGTGGATATTTGTGGTCCTATAAATCCTAAAAGCAAAGAGGGACATGAGTACATTTTAGTTGCAGTGGAAGCTTTCTCTGGATGGCCAGTAGTAGTACCACTGTTTAAACAGACAGCAGACGAGATAGCACAAGCTCTAATTACCCATGTCTTCTCTATCTTTGGAGCACCACAATCAGTAATGACGGACCAAGGTAGAGCTTTTGACTCCATACTGTCCCAAGAAATAATGGAGCTTTACAACATCAAAAAGATAAGGACTTCTGCGTTCCATCCAGCTGCAAATGGCAAAGCAGAACGGTGGATTAAAACACTGAAACAACATCTCATGATTCTGGTAGAAAAAGACAGGCAAGACTGGCCTAAGTATTTACCATTCATTACTCAGGCATACAGAAACTTGCCTCACTCATCACACAAGTTCTCACCTTACGAGGTTATGTTTGGAGCTGCCATGAGGACACCACTGGCTATGGACAGGGGCCCTCCACCAAAAGAGGAACCCATGAACAAACTCTACCCAAATTGGGTTAGAAAAACAATGCAGGATATCCACGGAGTAGTTGCACATATGAGCAGAAAGGCTGCAAACAGAATGAAAGCTTACTATGACAGAAATGCAACACTTTCACCATTCAAAGCAGGGGACAAAGTCTACTTGTATTACCCCAGAAAAATTAAAGGCATCTCAGCTAAGTTAATTTCCAGATGGGAGGGGCCTTACGTGGTCACGAACATAATAAATGACTGCAATGCGAGAATAGAGAGGGCAGACAACCCCGATAAAAAGCTGATAGTTCACATAGACAGGCTAGCAAGATGTCCAGACGAAGCCGACGACAGCAACAACAACATCGCTAGCGCTTGGTTGTTGTTTGCAGTATGAGCGCAACCATCTTAGCACTCGAAACTCGAACTCGATCGTCGAGCGGCGCGAGAAATTCAAATCGGAACCGGTCGCTAGGGTACCGGGTACCAACCGGTTGCTAGGCAATCGGGTAGGTCGCTAGGCAACGAGTAGGCTTAACGAAAACAAAAGAAAGCTACTGACGCTATCTTAAGCCTAACGGTATTCCCCTCAGTTCTGAGAAGCAGCGACGGACGCCGACCAGAGTTATACAGAATCCGTGTAAATCGCTGCAGTGCAAGTTCTAAAAACGTAAAATGGAAGAAATACTAGATCAGAAGAGAACTTTTAGAGACTTAAAAGTGATTGTACCAAAAAGAAGTGACGAAAGAAAAATCCTGGAGGCAAGAGGCCCAGCCAAGGGACTACCCAAGACGGAAAAAGTGGATCAATCCAAACTAGATAAAATCCTGGAGAGAGTCAAAAGATCCATCGAACAGGATAAGGAAGTTTCAGAAGCCAAAAAGGCAAAATTAATGACGCCGGAGGTCGACCCAAACCTCAAGAGGAAGGCAAAGGCATCGGCTTTGAGAAAAGCTGCAGCCAGGATGACTCAGAAGGTAAGCAAAAGTGCCCAAGTGAGAGTCTTAAAAAGAAAAGGGAAAGGAAAGATACCAAAAATTGGTAAATCTGTTACAGAATTTGCAAAGAAAAATGCCCCAGGAAATTGTGGCCTTCCCTATGGGTCAGGCAGGCCCATCCAACCAGGAGTCATTCCCTGAAACATGTGTATTCACCAAGCACATTCAAAAAATGGTAGAAGTAAAAGGAAACCTGGCCTTCCCTAGGGAAGAGCCAGGTTCCCTAGTGTGTTTCCCCATCACATGCAGAAAAATGGTGGAAGACCCCAAGCCTATTCTGGAGGAGGACTGGTTCGCACACCACCCCATGACAGCTGCAGACTACATGAATCTGCCCAGCACCTCCAAGATCAGGCAGAAACATGAGAAAGATCTGGACTTTCTACCACCTAGTCTGAGGCAACACCATGCATGCAGCCCAAAATTTCATGCAACCTCTAGTGACAAGAGAATTCCTGTCAAGTGACAGTGACACAGAAAGTGAGAATGAAACAGCGGAGAAGAAAGAAGAAAGTGCAACAGCAAAGAAACTGATAGAAGAAATGAAACTGACAGACTCAGAGTCAGAAACTGAAGAAAAGATACAAGAGAAAAGTGAGATGGACACAGAGGTCGAGATGTTGGAGGCGGAAATAAATAAAATAGATGTAGACATGAAGACACCAGAAGAAGTAGACATGGAACTAGAGGAAATGGATAATGCGATGAGAAAAGAAGAGGAAGCAATTAAAGAACTGGAGAGGAAAATAGAGGAGAAACGTGCAGAAAAAGAAATGATTTGTGGAGGACTAAAGCTCGACATGCAATGGAAACTAGTGCCACTCACCTTGAACATCGAACCAAGTGGAAGACAGGAATGGATGGATCAAATTTATAAAGAACGAGATGAAGTCAAGAATACCTTAAAATGGCATCCAAATGATCCACGGAAGGATGCAAGATGCCGGAAGTGCAGACAGCGATATCACACTGCTAAAGATTGCCCAAAATAAGGTTTTCAGTTATCTCGTCTAACTAATATTTTAAAACTCTTAGTTAAATCATCCAACTTCTGGGAAACACTGTATTTCAAGTGCCAAACTAAAGTTGTGATCTATCCATAAATCATTCCTGTTCTAAGTGTGATAGAATTGTTCTGTGTTGTTAAAGTGCAAACATTAAATGTGTTCACTGTTTAAGTGCCAAGTTAATTGTTCTTTAAGTTGTAAATCATTCTCAAGTGCAATCAAATCGTTCCTTTACTGGTGATAAAGTCTGTTGTTGTGCCAAAGCAAGATGATGTACTATGTTAAGTGTTCATGCTCAAAGTTTACAATAAACCAATGAAAAAGAAAAAGGAGTTTCAATCCAAACACCAAATCATGTACATAAATTTCTTACCCTATGAACAAATGGTAACAGTCAATAGAATAAATGCAAGAACGATATGAGCCTGCAAATCCATAAAGGGGCGTTACAATAGAACAAGATAAATTGAGAACGAATGCAAGAACAAGATAAGCCCGCAAATCCATGAAGGGGCGTTACAAAAGAATAGGCAATTCAGACAAAAACAATAGTAGCCCGCAATCCATGATGGGGCATTACAGAAAGAAATCAGTAAATAAATGGGGACATTCAATGAAAAGTAGTCCAGTTGAGGACGAAGAATGAAAACACAAAGTCACCCATAAGAGGAAGGAAGAGTTAGATTAATGGTAACAATAAATAAAGATAAAATAAAGTCTAATATCACATCCTGAAAAGAAAACCGGAAATTAAGGGGGCAGACCTGTGAAACGCAAGGGTTTGGGAAAATAGTCACTACAAGAAAACGAAGAATCGTAGCGCTTTCAGCGAAAGATATTTAGAAAGAGCAAGGATTAAGCTACGTTTTGATGTATACAGCGTCTGCTTGCTTCTCCGGGAACATGCCCTTCTTTGTCTCGAAGTGGAGGGTTACGGGCCTTTACCGTGTGCAGGATTGCGCGACAACGGATGGACCTACAGCAACGATAAAAATACTCATTTACTCTTAAAAGATGTAGCTTTCGTTTGACGAGAGCGATTTTGAAATTTTTTATTTTTAAGTGTGTGAAAAAAATTCTTAAAGTTTGGGTACCTAAAATTTTGGTAAAAATTGGGTACTTTATCCCCTATTTCGGTACTTTAGAAATGTGATATTAAAAATCGCTCTCGTCAAACGAAAGGTACATATCTAGGCTACAACCAGGCGAAGGGGCTAGGCTGTAGCTCAAAAACTGTGGCCTGGAGGCTGCACACGGTAATGCAAAACAGAAGTGGGAGAAAAACGCGTTTAAAGTTTTCAGTACCGATGCGCAACGACGAACCAAAAGCCGGGGCAACTTTCTGTACTGGTTCTAAAAGATTCCGGGGCTCTAGAAGATTCCTTCCTTGTCGTGTGTCCTGTCCTGAGCGGCTAGGCAAGCCCTATAGGGCCGCTATAGCGGTCCAGCCAGCCGGCCGCCCACAGCACGTTTTGGGCTCTCCTGAGAGCAATTTTTCGAATTTCGACATCCGCTTTTCGGCATTAGAAAGAGGAAAGACCAAAGAATTTTTTCAAGCAATAAAAAAAAAGTGAATTTTTAAATGATTTTCACAGGTCTGCCCCCTTAAAACCCAAGTTTGGAAAGCAAACAACCAGAAATTAGAGGCATAACAGAAGGAAACTAGCCTCACTCCTCACGAGCACCAGCGCCATCCTCGATCGGGGCGGCGGAGAACCGCATAATCTCAGTCTGCAAGAGAACAACAAACATTGAAAACGACAACAAACAACAAAAATATCAACAACAAAGAGGCGGGGAACAAGTGAACGCACAAAGAGCCAGCCTAAACACCGCGCACAGATGTAGCCACTGTGAGGACCACATAGATGGTCCAAGCTGAACTTAAGCCTTTTATAGCAAAAACCTCCAGTCAGCACAAAGTCAGGTGTGGCATAAGGGGCACAAGGCCCGCACAAAACGACATCCTCGCCATATTCAAGGGCGCAATGATAATGAACGAAAACTACGACAGACATGATCGAGGCGGGCGGGAACACAAAAAACCGTTACGGCACTTACCGATCAGGACGACGTCGTCGCCCTCCTCGTCCGAAACGAGGTCCACAAGATCAGGAGCCGGGGCAGGAAAGACAGGAGCTAGGAAGTCATCAAAAACCTCGTCCAAATCCTCCAGAATGGCGTTGAAGTCAAGAGGAGCGAGGATTTCCAGATCCAAGCCATCAAAGAAGACGCCGGGTGGGGGCACTTGGGGCACCGGGTGCCCGTGGAAAACTGGCGCAGCCCCATTGAGTGGAGGCAAGCCACACTCCAGGATGATCTAACAGATAATAATAAAAAAAAAATTAGGACGAAAGACACAACAGAAGGGACAGGGCACAAAAGGGAGCAACCAAACTTACGAAGCAGCGGGAGAGGCAGCAGCCACACTCTAAGAATTGAGCATCACGGAGCAGATAGTTTTCTATGACCAAATCGTACTGGACAAAGGAGGGGTCGACAACGTCCCAATGGGGACTTTGGACCGTGGCCTGGATGCACTGGACGCAAATCTAGAATGAAGGCACACAATGAAGTAGCGTCCTCACGAAGCCCGCGAACCGGCTTAAGATTGAGGAAAGAAATAAGGCAATACTTACTCGATATCTCATCAAATTTTGGAGCTGGTACCCCACGAAATGTTGCACGAGAATTCTAGTAGGCATGGTAGCTACATACTTTGAACGGGAAAAACCGGTAAAACGAGCAAAGAAAGGGAGGAGCGACGGGAGCGAAGCAGTGACGCTTAAACGAGACCGTACCAAGATGGCGACTGACCGTTGGTGGGGTTGCCGCCAAAACGAAGCGTCCCCCACGGAAGGAGGGGAAAAG
>NW_026267497.1:29554-31102 GCF_000697945.3 Frankliniella occidentalis
CATGTTAAGAACCATTTTTAGTGTGTTGTAACTTTTGTTTAGCTCACATTGAGTAATGAGAAAAAAGCTAATAAAAGAATTATGAGTTCATCAAAAAGACAATGTTGTGTTGTAAATTGTAGTGCAGGAGAACATAGTGTTAAATACATATATATTCCCTGAGTGGAAAACTGACATTGCAAGTCAGACAAGGTGAGCACATGTTGTCTGAAGAAGACAATTTTAAGTTGTGATAAGGTGTTCAAATGTAGTGTTCTATGATTTTCCTATGGCCCTGATGTCATGATGTCATGGAATATAGCGTTGGCAATGTCTTGGTCATGTGTTCAGGGCAGTGAATTTGTCTCAATGGTGTACATGAATTTCCCAATGTCTATTTTTCCATCAAGGAATAATTCGACCCTCCCTACGCACAAGCGGCTATCTTTTTGAGCGTGGCTGACAAACGGCTATCTTTTTGAGCTTGGCAGACAAACGGCTATCTGCTTTTCTTTGAGGTTAGGGTTGTCCACGTTTATATTGAATAACTCCCGAAGCAAGAGACATAAAATTACCGGGTAGGAAATTTCCTGCTTTGACAACCGCAAAGAGTAATTGGTTATACGTTCATAGTGTTACACAACCTCTACTGGGAGATATTAGAACCCAAAGTCGCGAGGTAGGAAAAGCAGTTAGCCGTTTGTCTGCCACGCTCAAAAAGATAGCCTTTTGTCTGCAACGCCCAAAAAGATAGCCACTTGTACGTACGGAGGGTCGAATTACAGTTTTGAACTAAGATTTTTTTTTTTTTTTTGCTATAGAGTATTGAGGTGGTTACAAAGATCTGGAAACAGGCAATTGCTCAATTTTCATCCCTCTGCATTACACAATAAGTTTTTTTATGTGTGATTCGCATTTTGATGATAAACAATATGTTGATCCTCAACGCAGAAAGCGAACCAAAAGAAATGCAGAACCAATATTTAATGCAGATCAGTGATAAGTATGCAGGAAATGGAATTATATAAAATAAGGAACTTGATCAGGAATGAGGTAAGTCATATTTTAATTTAATTATTTATTTAATTAAGTCTATAATGGAAAACCATACATCAATCTATTCATAGTTGTAATAGTAGAGAAATTGACGTAGGGGAATTACCTACTGTTGTTAGTGAACAGGAAGAGAAAGTAGAAAATGAAAGCAGTGATAATGTAAATAACTAAGATTGGATGATAGTATCCAGGTTACATAATGAGAGAAGTGGTGAAAAAGTAGAAGCAGGTAATCGAGAAATTGATATAAATCATGATTGGAGTTTAGCATCTAAGGATTACGAACACTATGGGGATCTAAACTATTTTGCAAATTTTATTGAAAATGAAAAGAAAACAAATAACGTGACTGTTAAAGAAGATGCATTACCCGATGTTGTTTTTAGTGAAGATCAAAAAAAAAGTGAGAGATGTAATGAATAAGCAAATTCACCATATTAAATTTCCTGATGACAATAATGATGTTCCACCCAAACGTATTGTAGTATTATGGTAACATTAACCTAACCAGGT
>NW_026267497.1:31152-37168 GCF_000697945.3 Frankliniella occidentalis
TCAAGAGTAAAAACAATTGAAGGCTTACTTTTGGAACCTTTTGATTTAAATAGAATCACAGATATTAAGAACAAAACAGATTTCATAGAAAGGACTGTTTCTGAAAAAAGGTGTAAGTATATAAATTATTAAAGCTTTGACGTATTAAATTTTTTCATAATTGTTTGTCTTTGCCTTTTTCTTTTGTTTTTTACAGTTGAAGATCATAAGAAACAATTGCTGACTTAAAGAGTGACTGATGTGAATAAAGTAAAAAGAAAATCAATTCACGTTATTTTTTATTCTTTTTACTTTTTTAAAAATATCCTCAGTTTGGATGTTTTCCACATCATCACACGATTGTATTGGTCATTTGGATCGATTATACAAATTTATTTAGAGAAGTAAAGCATAATAGTTTGAAAAATAAGCAACTGTTATTAAATGATGCAGTAAATTTCATGCATTTTAAACAAAATAAAGAACTGAATCATTGGCTGAGCAATTAGCGAAGCCTATTACTCCAGTGATGGTCAAAAAGTTTCGCGTCTGTCTGTCTGTTTGTCTGTCATCACGATAACTCGAGAACGAATTAAACTAGCGACCTGGGATTTTCAGGGTCGTTTTGTGTCATAAAAAGACAGATCGAGTTCGGGGAAGAGCATTCTAGCTCAAAAATTGGATTTAAAAAAAATCAAAAACCACAGGTCCCCCAAATAATGTTTTTAAAAAATATTTTCTTACAGTCTTCTAAGGGGTAACACTTCAAAGTAGAGCCCTTCGGGCGAAAATTTTCTCTGTTTTGCTCTAGCTTACACCGTTGAGGCGCTAGAGCAGCGGTTCCCAACCTTTTCTTGCTCGCGTCCCCAAAAAGGACCTAATTTTTTTTCGCGACCCCACGGAGTGTACATCGCGACCCCACGCGACCCCAGCCCCCCCCCCCTAAAAAACCAATAATAATATTAATTTTGGTAGAATTGAATGTTCTTCCTCTGAGAAGATTTTGTCGTTGGCTCACACACACTTAATGGCCAGGGACAATTTTTGTACAGACTAGATGTGTCTTTGAGCACATCTAAATCAAATACAAATGTGTATCCGATGAAGGTGTGAGCAAAGACACATCTTACCTAGGTACAAAAATTATCCCTCCCCATTGAAACTGCAGATGTTCGCATTCCTAATATTTCTTGGAGAAATACTTATTGAATAATAATAAAGCAGAAAGTAGGATGCTACGAGAAAATGTGTTTCGCTGCATACTCAATCACACCCCTCTCGATTTCCCGTCTAATGTGCTCCCGCGGCTAAAGGGTCTACTAGGTATACCTGGGGTCGCGGCCTGGCTGCTGCTGTGGAATAATATGGAAAAACCACCGGCTATGCGCCTACCTCAACTCAAACTGGCTCGAAAGCGCCAAAAAACCGGTGGTTTTCCCATAGTTTAGCACAGAAAGACCCTATCGGTGAGGTCTAGTGGGAGCCTGGCCGCGACCCCAGGCGACCCCCGGCCCCTCGCCGCGACCCCAAAATTTCTTCTCGTGACCCCAAATGGGGTCGCGACCCCGAGGTTGGGAACCGCTGCGCTAGAGGGTGTTTTTGACGCAAATAAGCGAAAAATTGTACAACCCTGCATGCTTAGTCAAAGTGACGGGCCGTTGACGGGCCGGAGGCCCGTTTCTTTGGGTACATTTTTGCACTACCCGACTCGGGTGTCAGCGCCGCAGGCCTAGGTAGATGTATGCCAGGCGCGTCGCAGCGTAACAGTGTTTCGTGAGATATCGCGAAGCCTGTTACGCGAGACGTGGTCTGGCGTACATCAACCTAGTTATTTGTTCCACAATAATAAAACACTAATACGAATGAAAAAAAACATTTGATTCATAGTCTATACAAATAGTGATAGTATTAACCGTAGAAGAGCATAAGGTACTCTATTAAATTGCATGGAACAAAACCCCATGAAAAAACCATAACCATACAAAGGACCCCCTCCCCTCCTTTTTAGGTTGGCATAACTTTTTCATACTTAAGCTCAATAAATAAAAACATGGATGATTTTTTTCTTAATTTAAGTGTTTTTTAAAATTTTGCTCAGCCTTAAGGGGGCAGACCTGCCTGGCCGCTCAGGACACGATACACGACGAGGAAGGAGTCCTCTAGAGCCCCGGAATCTTTTAGGACCAGTTCAGTAAGTTGCCCTGGCTTTTGGTTCGTCGCTATGCATAGGTACTGAAAACTTTAAACTCGTTTTTCTCGGAATGACTTTTTGCTAACGGTGTACCTCCAGGTCGTAGTTTTGGAGCTATCGACTTCATATTTGGCCCGAATGTTGTCCATTCATGTGCACAGGATCTGGCAAAGGCGATTTTTTTTAACTCAATTGCAAGGTACCCAAACCAGGGAAAAATTACCCAAATTTTAACCCATTTTTTGTACTCATTTTTTGGGATTTTTTTTCAAGTATTTTGGAGTGGGATTTCAAAAAACCCTCCTGTCAGATCCTAGATACATGTTTTAAGAGAATCTAGCAATTTTTTTTCACTGCTGCAAACCCAACGTTTCAGGCACAATCGTGCACACCGCAAAGACCTACATCGGCGCCAGTTGAAGGCCATGCTGGCCAACGCGCAGTACTAAGTCTCTGAGTCGCCCCGTTTTCTTTAAATAAATTTTTCCCCAAACCCTTGTATTTCACAGGTCTGCCCCCTTAAGTCTGCGACTTCGACTAGTTTAAGATTTCCTACGCCTCTCGACAAAACGTTAACAATTTTGCAAACCTGAGTTTTGCCCACGTGCTGCACTGTTTACAAACTGATCCCTCCCTCACAGGAAAAGGGTATTTCAATGGAGCGCCGCCCGGAACTAAGAAGAACAAAACCGGATACAGAGAGCAGTGGTGGGGGCGGGCGCGCGGAGAAGCGGCGGGTGGAGGGGAGCCTCCCCGCCCGCCCTCCACTCCTCCGCTCGCCCGCCCCCACCACCGCTCTCCGTATCCGGTTTTGTTCTTCTTAGTCCGGGCAGCGCTCCATTGAAATGCCCTATCTAGATCTGTGACCTCGACGCCCTCAAAAGCGGCGCCCTCGTCGTCAGCGTCCTGCTCCTCGGCGCCGCCGCCGCGCTCGACGGTAGCGTCCTCAACAGTAAGGAGGAGGAAACCGTTGACGACTCGGGCACTGTAGAGGTAGAGACCCCGGCCGTGCCGCAGCCTGTGTTTGCCACCCCGCACCAGGACAAACTGAGGAAGAATATTGATATTTTGAAGGTCCAGTTGGCCGGCCTCATGGCTGCAGATGATTCAGACCTGGCGCCGGCTGGCGCTGAAAGGGAGATACAACGGGTTAGAGATGGCCAATCGAACCAAACATATCGATAAAATGCATATCGATATTGAAAAACTATCGATATTGACAAATATCGATACTTTTCCCCTATCCTTTTCTTAAGAACCAGCTGGCTATCGATACTAAATTATCGATATATTGGGTTAGAGGTATCGATTGTGGAAAATATCGATACTGTATCGGCCATCTCTACAACGGGTAAGGGCACCACTGACGTATTCAAATTAAAAGCTCACTGTGAGTTTCGGTCCACAATGTTAATTTTGGTGTTGCAGCTTCGTACTCAAATCGCGGCCGAGGAGCAAAAGCTGAAGGTAGCTGTTCGGGAAGCCAGCGCAAGCGCCGCGAGCGGGAAAGCAAGAGGAAGGCGTTCACGGAGCTTGTCGCCAGCAATCCAAGCCTCTCCAAAAAGCTGAAGATACGAGGGTCGACCGGGCGGCCACCACTGGAAGAAGACCAGCCCGAGCTCCTGCGGGCGATCGTCAAGATTGCTCAGACACAAGGTGGCGCGAGAGCCTGGCGGCGATCAGAGGCAATGCAGTTCTGCAGGACACTCGATGACCTTGTCGCGGAACTGCGTTTACTCGGATTCTCAATCAGTCGGAGTGCCACCTATTTGCGCTTGCTGCCCAGGCGTGCCAACGCTGGAGATGGTCGTCGCCATGTCACGACCGTCCCCTTCAAGCTGGTAAAAGCGCAAGCTTCTGAGCACCGACGCCACATTGACACTGAATTTGCCCTAGCTTCCGTTCGGCAGGTCGAGTGCGTCGTGTCTGTGGTAGGTCCCGGCCAGGCATTTTTTTTTTATCACAAGATGACAAAGCAAGAGTTCCCCTTGGAATAACGGCAGCAAATCAGCAGGCCCCAATGCTGATGCACATGGACTACAAAATTAAACTGTCTGATCATGACTTCGTGGTCGCAGCTGGGCACAAACTGATACCCTCTGTTTACGCGGCATGTCTCATCAAAGAAGGAGCACTAAGTGATGAACGTGCTGTAAAACACAGTGGACCTACTTATGTTGCAATTCGCTCTGGGAAACACTCGTCATCAACCGCAGCCAGCCATGCGGTGGACTTTAACACGATCTACAGTTTGGCTGAGTTTCGTGACGTTGTCAGGGACAAGAGTGGGGAGCCAAAGCCTGTGGTAGCCATTTCGGTTGACGGTGGGCCAGACCAAGCTCCCCTTCACCGTGCAGTGATGCTGGAGTCTGTCCGCCACTTCAGAAAACTAAATCTAGATGCTCTCTTTGTCGTGGCAAATGCCCCAGGTAAAATATTTTGTATTATTTTAATCACTTTTATCGACGCCTGTCACTCTTTGTAATTATTTTTTCTCTGTAACAGGCCGAAGTGCACATAATCGTGTGGAGAGGCGGATGTCACAGCTTAGCAAACTGTTGTCCGGTTTGGTCCTACCACACGACTTCTTTGGATCGCACTTAGACGCTTCCGAACGCACAACAGATCACAGCCTGGAGCAGGCTAACTTCGGGGCGGCCGCCATGATCCTGGCCGGCGTGTGGTCTGAACTCGTCATTGATTCTCACCCTGTCGTCGCAGAGTACGTTCCAGAACCTAGTAAGTCGTTTGCAAGCCACGGTCGTTCCGTGCACTGTGCCAGCATGCTGACATATTTAAATCTACGGTAGATTTATTTTATGTTGACTTTATTTATTTTTCGCAGCCCCAGCGGGTGACGACGACGACGCAGAGGACGAGCATGGGGCTGACGACGCGGAGGAGATCACAGAGAGCAGTGCAGAGTGGTTGGCCGATGACGTGCGGCAATCACAGTATTTGCTGCAGATCGTCGAGTGCCACAACGTGGTCTGCTGTGGGCCTCTGCGCAGCAACCTAGCTTCTATACTCCCCAAGCGCTTTCTTCCGCCACCGGTGAAAGTGACGCACAACGAGCAGGGCTTGCTGACGGTGCCAGACCCAACATCTGCGGAAGGAAACTTCCCGAACCTTCTAGTGCTGTCTGTATTGAACATTCCGAACAAGCCCAGCGCATATGACACTTTCTGTTCGAGTGTCCAGTCGGAGCTAGTGCAACGCACCTGTGAGCATTGTGGCCTATATTTCCCATCTGTGACGGCCAAAAAGGGCGACATCAGAGACACACATAGTCGTGCTTTTGTCACTGCACACCCAGCAGCACGCTTGAGGCCGTACAAGCTTCTGTACAGTCGCGTTTCAAGAAAACAGAGAGAATTTCTTTGTCAGTTTGAAGAGTCAACCCCAGATGATGTTACTTGGATAGACGCAGAAAAAATTAAGGACACTATTGCCCAGAGTTTTGTCAACCCTCCCACACCGTCGGCTCAAGTACCAGTCATAGATAATTTAGCTGAGTGGTTAACTAGTCCACTTGCTGATGAGCAGTAAATATAAGTTGTTCCCATAATTTTTAAATTAATCATAAGTTTAGACTTTTTTATGAGTGTTGAATAATCATTATTTTGCATTGTTTTTATGATTGTATCACAATTGTTTACAATCATTAAAAACCCTTGAATTTATCTTACTTTTTGACTTTACAGTGCTCGGTTTTAATAATTAAACAGTGTTAAAGTACATCTGTATACGTGCTCTTTTTCTTTCTTTTAAGGAAAAATGCCCTCGAACCGAAAAGAGGCCGGATTTAATTATTTTGGGGTAGCATAGGTCAAAACGGAAGTCCGA
>NW_026267497.1:37218-38880 GCF_000697945.3 Frankliniella occidentalis
ATGGTAACATTAACCTAACCAGGTTACAGCAGAATACCCGGCCACTAGTGATCACTATGGAGGCGACACCTACACTCAGACCCCTGAACCTTTAATTGTTTTACGATCGCCTTGTTCTTCTTGTTGTTATGCCAAACACTGAATAAATAGAGGCGCGAGCCCTCGACTCGTCGCCATTTACCACTCATGAGTTCTGCTGTTCACATGATCTTGGCTCTCCCGTAACCCCCAATACTACAGTATTATTGTCCAAGGCAATGCTGGATCAGGAAAGAGCTTATTGATTAAGTATCTGACATCTACTCTTAGAAGAGAATTTGGTGCAGATAGCTATCTCTTATTGGGTCCAACAGGAGTAGCAGCAGTTAATGTCGGAGGTTCAACTATTCATTCTAAAGTAATTATACCAGCCAGAAGATGTAATTTTAAGTGTTTGACTGGAGAGTCTGCAAGAAAATTGTGTGATATTTGCAGTAATGTAAAATTCATTATAATTGATGAATACTCAATGATTGGATGTGGAATGTTAGCTATGATTGACCAAAGATGTCGAGAAGGATCAGGGAAAATTGATGATTTCTTTGAATCACTTAATATCTATCTATTTGGTGATATACGACAACTTCCACCTGTTTTTGACTCAACTTTATATTCAGAAATTAAAGAAAATGATCCCAGTGTACAGTTGAAGCAAAATGGTAAAATTGCATTTAATAGTTTTGAAGCATATTTTGTTTTGAAGAAGTGTTTCCGTCAAAATGATAATAGTTTTAAAGATCTATTGGATCGTTTGAGTGTTGGAGAAACTACTCAAGAAGATTATTCACTTTTAAGAAAAAGATTTAAAACAAGTGTGTCTGGCAATGAAATCAAGAAATTTGATAATGCATTGCATTTAAATGCTGAAAGTGAAGATGTGAATGAAGTCAATACAAATAAGATAGAACAGCTCACAGATTCTTCTGGAAATTTAGTTCCCATAGCAAGAATTCCTGCTATTAATAATGGCAGAGATGTGCACAAAATCATTGATGCTGAGGGTTTATTTAATACTTTACAGTTAAGCATGGGAGTACGAGTGATGTTAAAATCAAATCTGTGGACTGAAAAGGGTAATTAAAGTGTAGCGCAAATTGGAAAAGGCCAGAATTCAAATGAGTGCCTTAGTGATGATCATATTCAGTTGTAGAAATGAATTTATTCATCTGTTATTTTTTCTTTCATTTTTTTTTCAGGTTTGGCAAATGGTGCTCTTGGAGTTGTTGAAGATATTTTATTTAAGAAGACAAAAAACCTCCTCATAATCCCCCAACGATAGTGATGGTCAAATTTGATAATTATGCAGGTCCAGGAATTCGTCCTAAAGGTTTAGTACCTATACCCACAATCTTAAGATCTTGGTCAAATGTTAGTGGGAATTGCAGTAGGCAGCAATCTCCTCTTGTGCCAGCCTATTCATGTAAAATACACAAATCTCAAGGTCTGACATTAGATAAGGTATTTTTCCAAAAAAAAATATTATTATTTGTTGGTTATTACATTACATTTTAATTTGAGAATTGAACATCACAGTATGTTGAAATTTTGTAATATATTTACAGGCAGTAGTTGATATAGGTAACAGAGAGTTTGGTCTTGGGTTGGGCTAAGTTATGTTGGGTT
>NW_026267497.1:38930-45007 GCF_000697945.3 Frankliniella occidentalis
GGGTCTTCCGAAACGGACGACGACGGGGGAGGGGGGAGGGTCAATTTGGGGTAAAAAATAGCGGACGTACTCTATGGATGATCCCTTATCTCATTGGTTGTCTTCGAAATCAGAACAAGGCTGGAGCTTCCGGACCATGTAAGTTGACATTTTGGTCTGTGGTTCTCTAGGTGTGTTTTAAGTGCCAATGACCATTTCCTTTCATTTCAAATATTTTTTTTTTTTCAGTCGAATATATGATCCCAAATTGAGTGTTTCACGATGAACTCACCTTATGGATTTTCATACGCGCATATATCGCATGTGTCTGTCTCTTTCTTTTCTTACCTTTAACCGGCAAATCTTGTTCGTCCTCAGCAACTTCGCTGCCATGGTCTTCTACTTCATCTTCCAAATCTTCTAGGTAGTCGTGATCAATATCCATGGGCACAGCTTCAGTGGGAATAATCGACAGTTCTGTTACAACCATTTTTGGGTTCATTCCTTTTGTAAGTGGGGTCGAATTAACAGCTGGTTCTGATTTCTTCTCAGTGCTTGCCGCAAATAAGAAAATATACCCTTCCTCATAGGCAAGGAATTTCACTCTTTTGAAAGAAACCTGCATGAAAGAAATAAAAACTTAAACTTTTTTCACAAGTATGTGCAGTCTTTGAAGACATGTGTCTTACTTACCTCTGTGACTTCCGAGTCGTCAAACAGCATCCATCTGCCATCTGACATTCGACTAAGGCACCTGTAGTGACCTGTAGTGAATCCACTGTTCCCCAATGGAGTATTACAGATTGAAGTGTGTACACCTGCAAAAGTAGTTATGTCAAGTCAGGTATTCCTTAGAGTCGCTTTCCGTAAAAAGACAAAACTTACGCAATTCACTCGATTCTTCACAAAGAAGTTGACCGACATTAACCGATGAATCCACAATAATTCTGTAGAAATACGTAGAAACACATAAACCAGTTGTTGACACACTGAGTAACGTAAATAGTAGAACACGAATCTCAGGGTCATCCCTTAATTATACTCCTTAAGGAAGTGCAAAAACAGTTGCACTTTCCAGTTTAGGACAAGAGGAGCTCAACAGTAACAAGTGAGAGACTCACTCTAGTGAGACGTAACGTAAGACGTCGCACAGTGCTTATTGTTGGTGGTACTGAGGTAATGTGGAATTGAGATGCAACAGGTGGTCGCGGCGACCTGACGCTCTGGCCCCCCGCGCGCAGCACGTGTGGTAGAAACTGGTTCGTTTAAAAAGTATTCGAACTTTTTAGGCAAATGAACAGGAAGGATTCGGTTTGCATTACGATCGTATGAACCTACGAACCCCCGGAAGGGAACGTTACCCTTAGAAGACCACAGAGACGAATTAAGATACTGTTTGTTTATTTTAAGGTTATTTTTGGACGAGGGACGAAACAAGTCGAAAATAACTTTTCCGAACCGTTTCGATTGCAATTTAACCAAACTGTTTGGTGTGAAATTTTCCAGTTAATTATGTTTGGACATTTCCAACAAAGCATATTACACTGTACTTTCTTCGTAAGTTGCGAAGAAATGGTTTGCAACGTTGTGAACAAATGCTATATGCCGTTACGAATAATCTATTTCACAAGGTACGATAACGTAGTTCGCAACGTGAGGATTTATTTCGCAATGGGAAGCATTTACAACGCTTCAAAATTAATTGCAATGCAAAGAATAGTTCTAGAGAAGCCTTTTACGGAATAAATGTTTTCTTAACGCCACAATGCGCATACAGCTAGAAGATTTTCAGTGTGCGATGCATGACTACATGTTATCGAACGTATGTATGTCAGCGGTGGAATCGTCCACCTTAACCAAATGAAAATTACCCGTCACATATTTTCGACATCTTCTATGTTTCGCAGCAGAACCGCAACCTTTTCAGCTGTACTACGAGAATAGGTGGAAGTATTGTGTATCTGTCGTGTACACAATGGTTGCGTTTACCGCCAAGACATGTACTTGATTCGCATGTGATTGCATCCTTTTCTACAAGTACTTCCGACTCTGCTGATCTGTTAATAATTTCTTGCTGCAACAAAAAATGACAGTGAGATGGATATTAAATGAGTAGTATAATGGGAGAGGCGAACTGGGAAGGTCAGGAGGGAAGGACCTGCGCGACATGCAGAAGCGGTAAAAGCAGGTAGAGAACAGAGGGTGAAGTCATGCGGATTCACACTGTTAAATTCCTACAAAGCATTCGCTTTGCAGAACTGCGAGGTATTTTGATCCTGTGTAACTACGAAGCATTTACCTTGCAATCGCTAAGTGATGCTTTGCAATTGCGAAGCAATGAAACACGCTGCAAAGCGTCGCTTTGCAATTGCAAAGCGTCACTTCGTTCGCCTGTTACTCTTGTTCAAGTCAGTATCTGCCTAGCACAGATTACATACTTGACTAATTTGCCTGATAACTGTTTTTTAAAACTTCGTATCATTTCAGGTCCCCTCATCAAGAAAGCGTCACAAAATTCTAAAGCCTAGAGCTCTTAACATGGAGACAGGTAGCAACAGAAGTGATGATATTCTACATCACAATCACAATTTTTTTGACAACAGTGGTGATAAAATACATGATATATGTTGATGTTTCACTGTTACTGAGATGGAAACGGTCACTACTACTAAAAAAATAAACAAAAGGTAACAATAATACTTTAGTACTATTTAAGCATCACATGAAATTTCAATACTGTAGTGAAATGGGTTTCAAATCTCGAGAGACCCTCTTTTTAAAATATTCAGGAATGAGATCCTGTCTTTGGAATTTTGTTACATTGGTTACAATTTCCTGGTAAAGACCTTCATCAAATTTCACACTTACTTTTATCATGCCATACTTAGAGTACACTACCAAGTCAGCATGTTTTAAATTTAGAATGCCGAGACTCTGCTGGATCTGGTAGTAGAACTTGTGTCCTTTTTTCAGTAGAAAAATACCGTTCCTGTCTCTTTCAATGCAAAAACGTTCCATTTGCTTCTCATTGAAGATAGAATCAAAGAGTTCAGGGTCTATGTTCTCCAAAGTTAAGGGGCACTTTATTTCCAATAGAATATCTTCATATATTTTACTTTTTACTATGCCATCAGGACTACACCCACCAGCAAGAAATGATGAGTTGATGTGGAATCCAAGTTTATATCTGATGGTTGCAGTGTCATCAATCAACACCCTTCCTTTCATGTAGGCCTCCCTAGCCAATGGCTCTATTCTTGTACCCTACTTCATGGCTGCTGTACGATCTCCATTCATGTTCCACAGCACAGAACCCAGGAAGCATTTAACACCCATGTCAGTCAGATGACAGGCTCTATGTGACACTGAGGCGCCTATCACAACACTTCTACGTCCAAGCCACAAGTCACTAGTTCCTTGAAGGCCTGTCCCTGGTACTTCAACGCAACGTTTGGGGGTAGTTCCTCATACACATAAGAATGTAATGGGTTCTCTAATGTGGGAGGAATTTCTTTGAAGACAAGGAAGCGTTGATTCTTCAGGAACTGTCTGAAGTACACTATTAGTCTTTGCATTTCTTTTGCACCCAAGGTGTAGTCTTCATGAACTATTTTAAGGTGGTACTCAAATCTTGTCTCCACTGGGCCTCCAGACAAAGCAGCAAGGAAGGCGTTTAATGTGACTTTGAGTCATTGATTGTAGCCGGAATTTCGTAGCTCTTTGGTCAAATGTTTGTATTCTCCTGACATCAATTGTATATGCTTGATAAATTTTCTCCTTTACATTGCCAGGGTTGCGAGTTAGGCTGCCTTTATTCCACTCACATGGGCGGGAAGTGCAGGTCACAGCTAGAAAAAATTAAACACATCTTTAGAAGCGCATACCTTCAATGTGTCACGAGATTGATAATAATAACAATATAAATCAAAATCATATTTTTGCTGTCACTTCATAGAGCTTCATGAAAATCACTCACGCTTAATCATTTCCGTGTATTTCAACACATTGGCTGTTGCTTACATTTCCTACTCATAGCTTATTATAGCTAACAATATGAGAATTATTTAGCAGCAGCGAATGTGTTAAAATAATACACTTTTCCTATCAGGAAATGTATTGAAAATGTTTTTGTAGTTAAGCTTAAAGTGTTTTTTCCCTGTTTTGTTTCAGCCCATTTCAAAACATAGACGTAGGTCCAGAAGACATGGACTGCCCCCTACACTGCCCCCTACTGTGTATGTCACTCGAGCAGTAGTGCGATATAAAATTTGCTGCAATCTGCCTGTAAAAAAAATTCAAGTTTTTCACAGGTTTTACCCTATACCATTTTAATGTGCTTTTCGATTTAATTGGGGCAGATGAGGGAATTGAGAATCTAAAATATGAGTTCAATCAGAAGACTCCAATCAAAACATTGCCAACCAGGAAATTTTCATCCAAGAACAGACTTTTCTTGATGCTCGTGAGCGAGGGGGCACCAACTTCGAGTATTCACGGTTCACGAGCAAGTTAATATGTAATATTCAGCCGATATTAGCGGATATTCAAACGATCCCAGGGTAAAACAAGCAGGCCCGCCCTTCCGCCAAACGAAGTTGCCAGCTCCGCTTCGCTCCGCCGGCCCGACCATTTCTGTCACGCGATTTGCTGAAAAACATGACCGAATGATGTAGCGGGCCTTCGGCCCGCTTAAACCCGTCGTCTTTGAGTTTGCCCCAAAGACTCGAGAAAGGGATGTAACGGTGAAGCACCGTGACTACAACCCACCCCTCTGCTTAGAAACCGTTTTTTGGGGGTGGGGGAAGAGTTTCCTTTCTATTTTGCGGTTGTTAGGCCTTTTTCTACAACTTATTTTTCACTATGGCAAATTTTAGCTTATTTTTGTCAAAAAAGACCCTCTAGCATCTAAACCGTTAGAGATAGAGCAAAACGGACGAAATTTTCGCCCAGAGGGCTCTTTTTAGACTAGGTACCCCCTAGGTGAACATAAAAAAAATACTTTTTGGAAGAATTTTTTAACCTTGGATACCCCCATTCACACCCTTAGGGGTGGTTGCCAGGATTTGCCGTAGGCGTTTCGTTCTCTAGAAGTGGACCTTAAGATACCCTGAAAATTTCAAGTCTCTAGCACATCTCCTTCTAGTGGAACAGACAGACACACACACAGACACGAGGTCGTTTGCATAAGCCCGCTGGATAGCTTTTTCAAAGCAGAAGGGCGGGCTAAAAACCATGACTGCCATGGTCAAATTGACATTTTGACCATGGAAAATCAGAATTTTATTCATAGACTCTGTCTAAACCATGGTGATCACCCATGCCCATCTCCGCAACCATGATACTATGTACTCGACTGACCATGGCCAACGACGTACGACATGTTGGATGTCCAGTCCACACCATGGTCTACCTTGGCGTGTTCTTGAGATGGTGTCGTTTAGACGTGATTGCAGTGGGCCATCTCTCGGGGGCTCGTGACACTAGCGACCAAAACGTCATTGTAAACACGGGCACCGGCACCGGTCATCAACTGTGTGGTTACGTATGCAGCTGCGTCGGTGCTTCTAAGTGTTTTGAAGTTTTCGTTTCAATTTAAAGTTTTCATTTTACCTATTTTATTTTTTTACCTAGGTTGTCGTCAGAATGCCAATAGAACGCCATGGATTTTTTTAGAATGTAAGTGACTATCGTTTTTAACGTTTCTCCTCTTTCCGGCCAAACGACGACTAACTAACCTAAAAACAGATTCAGAAATAAATCAGTATTTACATCCTATAGATAGCCGAGGGCAGATTTTAGATGTAGAGAACAATCGTGGATCTGGTATCGGCATATCCTCATTACACCACTAGTAAAGAACACTGTGTGAAATGGTTGATTAGTTTGGTGAAATAAGAAAACATTTCAAGTCTAGCCTAGGATCAACACGTTAAAATAATATTTATTAAAAGTATCTCAATTTTCCTTTTGGTAGTTCGGAAACCTTTAGATATCGTTTATTTTTCGTTCCGAATCGAACCAGGCCAAAATTATTATCAACTTCCACATTTTAGATTTTATCATGAAATGTCATGTTTTAGTCGTGAACTTAGACGTCA
>NW_026267497.1:45231-50212 GCF_000697945.3 Frankliniella occidentalis
CGGTGTTTGTACTGTCACTCTGTTTTCTTATAAATGTTCAAAAAAATGTTCATGACAAATTTCTTACAAGTTTTGGCTGGGTGCTTTGCGTGTCCACTCAGAAACGGTACTAGGTCAATTTGTGTGTTAAAATCATGTACGAGAACTGACCATGGCAAAATGAACAGCAATGGCCAGGTTCTGGCCATGGTTCATAAAACAATTGCACCGTGGACAGACGATTTCATGGGCAGAAAGGCTTCCATGGCCACGTCGTTCCATAAATCTATGGACAAGAAATTACCATGGCAAGAAGGCACAATGGTTCACGGTCAAAACGTGTCCATGGGACCAGTTGGCTGCCAGCTGGCCATGGAATTGATTTCCCATGGTCTGAGTGTCCACAGCAATTTATTTACATGGCCAGGATTGTGGCCATGGTATGTGAGTGTTCATGGTCAGAGTGCCCACAGAGATTGATTTACATGGGCAGGGCTGTGGCCATGGTACGTGTGCGCTCATGGTCATGGTCAGAGTGTCCACAGAAATTGATTTACATGGCCAGGGTTGTGGCCATGTAAATCAATCTCTGGGCACTCTGACCATGTACACACACGTACCATGGCCACAATCCTGGCTATGTAGATCAATTCCTATGGACCCCGACCACCGACCATAGTAAATCAATTCCATGGCCAGCTAGCAGCCAGCTGCCCCCATGGACACACACGTTCTGACAATGAACCATTGTGCCTTCTTGCCGTGGTCATTTCTTGTCCATAGATTTATGAAACGATGTGGCCATGGAAAGTACCGGTGACATTGACCTGGCTATCGTTTGATCATGGTCCTAGGCGATGGCTTGTCATGGACCAGGTTGTATTCATGGACGTGTCCCAATGGTCAAAGGTTGTGACCATGACTCCACGCCCATGGACACAAATGCTCGCCATGGTAAACGTAGACCATGAACACACAGACCATGAGGAAAACATTTCATGTCCATTGCTAAAACAGTTGGCCATTGACGAGTTCTATCATGGTCGTTGTGTCCATTGACAACAGTATCATGTCCAAGCGTGTGTTCATGGACGTTCTACATGACAATGGTAAAAGTAACCATGGACACATTCATGGACTTAGTTGTAACCATGAAAGCCAATTCCCTTGCCATGGAGCACATTAGCCATGGCGATGCAATCCATCCACCATATACTATGGTCAACTATTGTTTTCATGGTTTACTGGTTCCATAAATCTAGGGTCAGAAAAATCCATGGTTAAATTCAAGTCTATGGCTCATGGACAGCCCCATGGTTCTTTCACCCAGGGATATTCAGTGTATTCAAAATATTTGGAAGTATTCGTGATACTCGTGATATTCATGATATTCAAAAATATACACCAATATTCATCAGTATTCATAATATTTATCCATATTCAAATCATATTCATCAATATTCAAAGCATATTCACTAGTATTTAACTGTATTCAAAAGTATTCAAGCGTATTAAATGAAATTCACTACTGCTATTCAGAAGATTCGAAAGTTTTGTTAGTGGCATTGTAACACTCCTTTGACCATAGTGAGGCATACTGGCATACAATTTTGAGCTAATACTCCAAAATATTCACAGGATATTCATGCATATTCATTTATATTGGTAGGTACTTACGGATATTCGTTAATATTCATGGATATTCATGGCTATTCATTAGTACCGTTAGTATTCAGTTCATTAGTATTACTGCCTATTAACGTGTATTCACGAGTATTCACCAATATTCACCCGTATTCAACACTATTCAGAGTATTCAAATGTATTCACCTAAGTGTATTCAACAATATTCATCTATTCAATAATATTCACCAGTATTCAATGATGTTCAATACCTGAATATATTCACAGTGAACAAAATTTCCGAGTTGGTGCCCCCTCGCTCGTGAGGATGAGGAGAGGTGTACCTATATAGATCCTGCACATATTTTCAATATTCGTAAAACACAGTGCGCTGCAATATGTTATGCCATGATCAGTGTGACTTATGAGTGCTGCAGCCTCACATGTTTATCAGCGCAGCGCAACAGAAAAAGCACATGCCTGCCTGCTTCAAGCGATTTAAGAATCTCCGTGTAATTATTGATGCAGCTGAATTTCGCATTGAAATGCCATCTGATTTCCAACAGCAGGGCAATACGTATTCTAGTTACAAGCATTGTAACACAATCAAGTTTTTGATTGGAATCTCTTGCTATTGTTCTATAATTTTCTGCAGTGGTGGTTTTGAAGGTAGTTAATCAGATAAGGAAATCTTGAAATCACCTGGTATGATGGACTACCTAGTGTCATGGCTGACAGAGGGTTTAATGTCAAGTCTGAATTTGCAGAAATTGGTGTTGATCTCATAAAACGAGCAGACTTCAACAAAGGAAAACAGTTTATGAATCCTCGAGACGAAGTTTTGACCGAAGATACTGCCACTGCAAGAATTTATGTCGAGCATGCCATTAAGTCAATCAAGGACTGGCGTATTTAAAGAAAAACCTAATTCCAACGTCTATTCATGACATGTTGCCCGACATGGTCTTCATAGCTGCCTACCTCACCAACTTCAATGAGCCCTACGTCAAATTGACTGGAAGAGTAAGGTAATGATGAATGGTTTTGGAAATGGATAGTGAATAAATAAATAAATATTACTTTAGCGTTCATTATTGGGTCTTATGAAATATGCATGGGCTGACTGAGTCGAGGTAGGCTGAAAATAAATGAAGGAGCTTACACGTAACAGAATGGTGCAAGCATTTGTTTGGTAAATTATGGAAACAATATTGTTACCTTTTCTGCTCTTGTCGTATTATTTTGATTGGAGAAACTTTACTTTCAATTCCTTCCTTTGTTTTGATGAAGTACTCATGAGCAGACTTGCTGGATGTCTGGATCAAACATAAAAGAGAAGACTAAGGTGTATTGAATTTAAAGGGGGATATTTAATTTGGTCGAATCCGAGTACCAAGTACCATTCTGAGCCTTGTCTTTCAGTCCGTATAATTTTTAAAGGTGTAACCTGAAAGCCACCAACATCCGTTCCTTTCTGCTTGTTAGGAGAAGCAGGTTTGGTTACAAAAGACAGAGGACAAGGGACCACAACTCTTTATGCAGAAACCATATTTTTCAATGGGGTTCTATGCATTACCTGAACCTGTAAAGCACTGAGGGGTAGCAGTAGAAAAAAAAAAAATAAAGTGTGAAAACAATTTAAGTACCTAATTAAATTTTTTTACCTTGCCTCCTTGAGTATCTGTCAACTTCACCGGTGAGTGAACCACTTTGAAGGCTCCAACTTCCTTTTTCCTCCTGTTGGGAGTAGCACTCTCCTTTACAGGAGACAGATGACAAGGGGCCGCAACTCTTGAGACAGCATCTTTTTTCTTTAATGGGGTGCTATGAATAAGCTGAATCCATAATGCAATGAAGGGTATGGTTAAAGATAAAAATAAGATTGAAAATTTATGAGAACAGTAAGAATACTTGCTGTCTTTTAATACCTTTGGTACCTCTCTCTCTGTACACTTGACTGTTAAAGGAGTAACCTTGAAGCAACCAAGTGCCCTCTCCTTTGACTTGGCAGTAGCAGTACTTTTCAGGACAGAAGGCTTCTTAGGATAAGTGAATGGGCTGCTACGAATGGGCTGAATCTGAAAGATAATGAGAAATGTTATTTAAAAAGAAATAATTAGTTAAGTTAATAATTAGTTAACGTGTGACAACTAATAACTTTTCACATACATCTTTGGTAAATGATTCATAAATTAGGTGGTACCCATTTTCATCAGTTATGGGAGGCAGAAATAGAAGATGCTCAATCTGGTGGTGATAAAAGAGGCATTAATCACAGTATCATCATATGTGACATCTAATAAGTTGTTTACCTTTTCATCGTCATTGAAAACAGCAAAAGATCCATAAGGACACTTTGGAAAGGTGTAGTAATGGCCACTGGCTCTGCTGCTTCCGATGTGGACAACAGATCTCATAATACACAACATAATACACAACACAACGTAATATAATTTGAAGAGGTTCATAAGAAATGTAACTCCTCTTAAGTGAAATTGCCAAAACATTTGGAGGGTGCAGGATTAGAAAGGATTTAGTATTTCCCTTACTACCACATAGAGTGCACTTGTATTCAATGGCCTCAACTTTAAAATGTGATTTGAAGGCAGTATCTACATCTATTACAGAATCATCGGTAATGGATAGAGATAAGCAATAGAATGGTTCATATGTTGAAGAGGTGTACACACACCTTGAACATGAGCCTGGTCATACACGTAGTTTCAGTGCACACACAATGGGAAAAAGTGAACAAAAGAAGAAACAATTGTGGTGATCGTAACTCACATGTACTGATGTAAGTGCCTCTCCAAAGACAGCCCATAGGAGATTTTCTCTCTTCTTCCCAAGTACGCCTATAAATGTAATGCTTTGAAATTAGTAAACTACAGTTAGACTAATACATCATCATAAATAGACTTCTTACCCTAGACCTTTCTCAGTGAAATACTCAGAAGACAGCTGCTCTATGATGTGCCCAACAAAATTCATGGGCATCTTCTTGTTTGCCCAATTTTAAATCCATGTTCTTAAATAAAACTGTACAATACTAGGTAGATGTACGCCAGGCCACGTCTCGCGTAACAGGCTTCGCGATATCTCACGAAACACTGTTACGCTGCGACGCGCTTGGCATACATCTACCTAGGCCTGCGGCGCTGACACCCGATTCGGGCAAAAGGCATAGTCGAAGATAGGCCTTCAGCTCCAAAGGACACAACTTTTAGCCCCAGGATTTTATTTTGACGAGTTGCCCCGCCAGAGACCATCAAATATCTGAGAAACAACATTAAAATGGTTTTGGGTCATTTTCGTGTGGAAATCGCCCTCTGGCGACCTAACGGTTAGAGATAGAGCCAAACGGACAAAATTTTGTCCC
>NW_026267497.1:51052-57812 GCF_000697945.3 Frankliniella occidentalis
ACAGACAGACACGAAACTTTTTGATCATCACTGGAGTAATAGGCTTCGCTAATCGCTCAGCCAAATAGGCTTCGCTATCGCTCAGCCAAAAAGTAATTGATGAAGAGAAAAGTAACAGATAAATATGAGATACAAGGTTGGCAAAATCAATACCTCGAAGTAGTGCATAAAGGATTACTGGCCAATGCACTGAATTTGTTTTGAGAGCAGCAGCCATACCCTCAACGGTACCCTTGAGCTGACATGTAAGACACATTTTCGATTTGCACTTATGCCCACCTCGTAACAGCCATTAGCTTGGCCTGCCGGCAGCGTTTGGGACGGGCCGAAGGCCCGTCCCTTCTGAATTTACATGGTGTTATACATCTTCTATTCGAAATTCGAGTGACGGCTCGCTTTGGACCATCTTTTTGCCAGGTACCTTTTCTGTCTACTTCGTAATCAAAACTTCACAAACGAAGTATTCTTTTCATAAGTTGAACATCTTTGGCTGTGTGTGCCGAAGTTTGTAGAATACATGCAAGTTATGCCAAATCCCTTCTAAGTTATTGATGTTAGCTTATGAATCAAATAACACCGCAATGAAAAGATACATAAGACTAGCCCTAGGTTAAATATACTTCCAGACATACTCTGAATGACTCCGAACGTGTTCGAACAACAAAATAAATGTTTTTTTGTGTGTTTCGTGAGAGAAACTCCCTCTAGCGCGTAAACGGTGAGAGATAGAGCCAAACGGACAAAACTTTAGTCCGAAGGACTTTACTTTCTCAAGATACCCCTTGGGCAACCACTAAATATTTTCTAAATTTTATATATTTATTTTTGGGCCACTTTCGTGAGAGAAACTCGCTTTAGCGCCTAAATGGTGAGAGATAGAGCCAAACGGACGAAATTTTTGCCCAGAGGACTCTACCTTCACGAGTTACCCCTTAGGAGGCCCTAAAAAAAATCTACTTCTTGGACCAACCTGCTTTTTCTTTGTTACCCCCTCAGACCCACTCAGGCGGGTGGTTGCCGGGATTTGCACCGACCGTTTCGTTGCCCAGAAGTGACAACAATAATACCCTGAAAATTTCAAACCTCTAGCTCACGTCCTTCTTGGGAAACGGACAGACAGACAGACAGACGAATACAGAGGCGATGGCATAAGCCCGCTTATATAGCTTTTAAGCAAAAGAGAGGGCTAAAAATGGAGTGGTATGAAACAAAGCCTATAACAGATGATGATTAACAAAAATACAATTTAAATATTGTGATCCATTGATAAAGTTAACATCAATGAAGGAGAAAACTCACCTGTAAAGTGGCAGTAAGGTAGCATGTCTGCCCAAGATTGAAGAGTCTCGCATCCAAATGGATGACTTTTTCCCAACCACTTCCCCATGGTAAAGCAGGTGGCGTTAGTGGACAAGACTTGATGATATTTTGCCGCTGCTGCAAAAGATAGATTCCTTGTAAGTGACAGCTAGTGAAGAGTTCTCTATCATGCACACACCTAGTGGGAAAGTAGTTGACGTTCTTACCTGCGTCGCTGTCATGGTGAACTTTAGGAAGATTTAAAATAGTATTAAAGAAAGGTGTGACACTTTGAAACGCGAAACGTAAATGAAGTTAAATTTTAATGAAAAGTAAAATATTAAAAGGATGCATTTCGATTAAGAAAATGTTTCTCAGATTGGGTTCACAGTGGATGACATTTTCACACTATGATCACATAACCAATATTGAATTTAACACTTTTCAGTTCATAAAAATATCCATTTTTAATGTGAAAATACGTGTTGACAGAATACACAAGAAAAGCAAATTGCGTTGAAAAAGAGGAGAAAACACAGCCGGGAAAGGGGTTAGGTAGCTGGTTGCACACGTATTTCCGTATATTTACGGCGTATTTATAGGGAAAAACGTTTCAGATCTACTTGGCATCACATTATTTTTGATTACGAGCTGAAATTTAACCCTGCCAACACGTATTTAATTTCAAACACGCTTACGGAACGCACGACAACATTGTTTGGAAGAAACTACGTTCCAATATGGCCGCCCGGCCGCCCGCGCTGTGTTCCGACAGATTTCTCATACTGGTTCCGGTCTGGATTCCTTCCTTCTTCTCGACTATCGAATGGCACACAGCCGGAATCATCTATCGAAAGGGTACGAGGCGCCCTTACAGTATGCGAAGAAAAAATCGCCACTTTTGCGAATTTCGGCCGCTGAGCGCGAGTGGCGCGGAACGAGACATTTGTGCCCCTAGCGTCCGCGTACGGTGGTACCGTCAAAGTGTCATATTACAGACAAATTTGACCGTTTTTCCCTAATATTTCTAAAACCAGCGGATTCTAGAAACCAGGCGCCAAGATACATATTTTCCATCTGGAGGGGAAATTTTCTTTGCGCCAGTTCACCTGCACAAGCCTCTGAAACCCCGTCCGGATTTAAACCCGAAGTCGGGGCAAATCCGGACAGTCCCTATTTATGCTATTGAATGGCAGTAGAACAGGTCCACATCAGAAGTTAAGCAACTTCTGCAAAAGTCAGTGATATTTTAGTAGAAGGACGTTGGTTTCGCAAAATACGCCATAAGAATGTGTACAACAATCTTCACCTCACAGGACTTTGTCAAAATTGAAAATTTAGTGCATTTTTAACTGAGGTTTGTAAGTGAGAGATGGAGTAAAATACCACACAATCAATATTACGCCTGCAAAGTCCGCAGGAAATTAAAAATTTTCGACTCCAGCGTAGTGACGTTAAAACTGTTTCTAGTAACCGTGGCTTAGCTTAGCATATGCGGCACACGCATTGAAGTACCGCTTCACAGTGTGCGTACTGGTCGGGTCCTGTTTTATAACATTTTGTCCACACAGAGATGGGCTATTATTATAGGAAATTACGTTAGGCCCCGACTAGCAAAAAGCCTTCCAAAGGCGGCTCTAAAATATGAAACTACTAATTATTTAAATCTCCAGAGCCTCCCGGAAAAGTATCTATCTAAATTATGAACCTACACTGTGTAATTTGTTGTAAAAATGCAGAAAAGCAGTGACCGGATTTCCCCTGCTGGTCCGGAATTAGACACTTTGACGGTAACGAATAAAGCATTCCGGTGAAGCTGAAATGTAGAAGAATGCGGGGAACAAGAAAACGGAAGTCATTGGCTGAGCGATTAGCGAAGCCTATTACTCCAGTGATGATCAAAAAGTTTCGTGGCTGTCCGTCTGTCTGTCATCACGATTACTCGAGAACGGTTTGAGCTAGGTACGTACGTGAAATTTTCAATGAAACTTTGTATCATGAAAACCAAGAACTGTATTGATTTTGAGCCGTCTAGCTGAAAAGCTGACGGGTTTAAAAAATTAAAAACAAAAGGCAAAAAAAGCTTATTTTGAAAAAAAATTTTTAACATCGTTCTTATAGGTAACTCATCAAAGTAGAGCCCTATCGTCCGTTTGTCTAACCGTTCAGGCGCCAGAGTGCGTTTCTCACACGGAAATGACCCCAAAACATTTTAATGTTTTTCCTCACATGTTTGAAGGTCTCTGGTACGGTTACTCGTCAAAGTAAAACCCTGAGGAGAAAAAGTTGTGACTTTCTGGACCGAAGGCCCATTTACGACTCCACTTTATGCCCGACTCGGGTGTCAGCGCCGCAGGGCTAGGGAGATGTATGCCAGGCGCGTCGCAGCGTAACAGCGTTTCGTGAGATATCGCGAAGCCTGTTACGCGAGAGGTAGTCTGGCGTACATCTACCTAGTTATTGGCTGAGCGATAGCGAAGCCTATTACTCCAGCGAAGATCAAACATTTTGGTAGTTTATTATCTGTCTGCTTGCCTGTACGCACGATAACTCGAGAACGGTTTGAGCTAGGAGGCTCAAATTTTTGTTGTAACTTTGTATCATAAAGAGCAAGAACTGTATTGTTTTAGAGGCCTCTAGCTCAAAAATAGGGTACTCCGGGGCTCGTCTAGACCGGAAGGAGAAGGACAAAGATCGTCGGGCGCGGGGAAGAGCGGGGCAGATCGGGGGCAGTACCCGGCAGTACCCCGCTCCTCCCCGCGCCCGACCGGCCCGACGGTTTTTGTTCGTCTCCTGGCGGTCTAGCCGAGCCCCGGAGTACCCTATTGAGGAGTTTAAAAAATCAAAATCCAAAAACGAAATAAACCTATTTTGAAAAATATTTCTTTTTCCATCTTTCCTGTAGGTAACTCGGCAAAATAGAATCTTCGGGCCATCATTTCATCCGTTTGGCTCTATCTCTAACTGTTTATGCACCAGTGTGTGTTTTCCACACTAAAATGAACCAAAATCATTTAAATGTTTTGTCTCAGATATTTGAGGGTCTCTGGTGGGGTTAATCGTCCAAATAAAACCCCGAGGAGAAAATTTGTGACTTTTGGGGCCAGAGGCGCATTCACGACTCTGCCTTTTGGCCGGCTCGGGTGTCAGCGCCGCAGGCCTAGGTAGATGTATACAAGGCACGTCACAGCGTAAGTTTTCTGTGAGATATCGCGAAGCCTGTTACGCGAGATGTGGTCAGGCGTAGATGTACCTAGTTTTTAAACATATAAATTTCCGTTTTCTTCTTCCCCCGCATTCTTCTTCATTTCAGCTTTACCGGAATGCTTTATTGCACTTGCGTGATGAAAAGTAGAACCCCGAAGGTCTCATCTCGAACCATCGGCGACGCCTCCCGTCGCGCGCAGCACGCCCAACAAGGAGTGGGTCTTTTTCCCGCGCTCTCGGGTAAGTTCGGTAAACCGAGTGGCGCAACCCCTAAACGTTGTGGCACGGACCACGGAAACGGTCAGAAGTCATCATTTAATGTCCCCTATCATTTAACGCCCGAACCTCGATCCCTTTTTTTTTTACGTCAGACATGCTAACTCGGGTGTCAGCGCCGCAGGCGTGGGTAGATGTATGCCAGGCTCGTCGCAGCGTAACAGTGTTTCGTGAGATATCGCGAAGCCTGTTACACGAGACGTGGCCTGGGACATATTTACGTGGTGCTCATATGATGATCGAAAAGTAACGCGTATGTCTGTTTGTCTGTCTGTACGCACGATAACTCGAAAACGGTTTGTGCTAGAAAGCTCTAATTTTTAATTGTAACAATGTATCATAAAAAGTAAGAACTGTATTGATTTTGAGTCCTCTGGCTCAAAAATTGACGTGTCCAAAAAATCAATAACAAAAAGCCCAAATCATTTCTTTTAAAAACTGTTTTTGACTAAGCGATTAGCGAAGCCTAGGGTAAGGTGCCCTAATGTGGCCACTGTCCATTGATGGCCACTTTACTCGTTTTCCAGCCAATCTGGTCACTTTCCAATCTTGGCCTTGAAGTTGTGTTCTAGTAAGGTTCCTACTTGGGTATAATAAGCCAAACTACTTCACATCGTTGTCTACATTACAAGAAAAAGGGGTGGCCATCATTGGGCAGGCCCATTCTTAAGGTGGCCATCATAGGGCATCTTACCCTATATTGCATTCCGGTAAAGCTGGAATGCAGATAAATGCGGGGAAGAAGAAACCGGAATTCGCTATGCTTTAACATGGTGACTTCCTTTTCTTGTTCCCTGCATTCCTCCGCATTTCAGATTTACCGGAATGCTTTTTGGCTGAGCAAATAGCGAAGCCTTTTACTCCAGTGGTGATCAATAAGTTCCGCGTTTGTCTGTCTGTCATCACGATAACTCGAGAACTAATTGAGCTAGCGACCTGGGATTTTTAAGGTCGTTTTGTATCATAACAAGTAGGCCCGCCCTTCCGCCAAACGGAGTTGCAAGCTCTACTTCGCTGCGCCGGCAGCTCCGTTCGGCAGGGGCCGGGCCTCCTTGGCCTATCGGCGGCGATGTCTCGCGATTAACCGAAGTGCATAATCAAATAAATAATGTGCCCGGTTAATCACTTTGCATATTTGAGTAAACTAACGCGTCCGGCAGGGGCCGCACTAATAATTTGCTCCTTGGATATGACAAAAGACTAACGGTGCAACACCGTGACTACACCCCACCCTTCTGCTTTGTTAAGAATGTAAAAAAGGAACCTGCAAAGATTGTACGTTGTAGATTGTATTTTGTTTGTCAAACAGTCTTTTTTTTGGGGGGGGGGGGTACTTCCTCTGACAGTTCACGATTGGACGCCTCCTTGAACGTCATTATGTGCAACGTGGTCATTTTCGCCATATTTTCGTCGAAAAAAACACTCTAGCGCCAAAACGGTGCAAGATAGAGTCAAACGGACAGAATTTTCGTCCATGGCAATCTACTTGCTCAAGTAATCCCTAAGGAGACCATAGTTTTTTTTTACTTTATTCCTACCTTTTGGACCAACCCCTATTTCTTTTTCACCCCCTTTCACCCCCTTAGGGGTGGTTACCAGTATTTGCACGAGGCGTTTCGTTGTCCAGGAGCAACCCCTCAGATACCCTGGAATTTGCAGACCTCTAGATCAGCTCCTTCCTCTTACACGGACGACAGACACACTGACACGAGAGCGGTTGCATAAGCCTCCTTCTTATGCTTTTTAAAAGCAGAAGGGCGGGCTATAAAGACAGATCGAGTCCGAATAAGAGCATTCTAGCTCAAAAATTGAATTTAAAGAAAAAATCAAAAACGGCAGGTCCCGCAAATAAAGATTTAATGGCTGAGCGATTAGCGAAGCCCATTACTCCACTGACCAAGCACACTCTAAATGGGGAGGGACAATTCTTGTACCTTAGTTAGATGTGTCTTTGAGCACATCTTCATCAGATACAAAT
>NW_026267497.1:64152-64507 GCF_000697945.3 Frankliniella occidentalis
CAAAATAATCCAAAAATTTTAATTTGACTTCTGATTGTGAATTAAACCTAGTCTAATAGGGTATTTCGGGTAAGCGAACCAGCGGAAACGGAACGGCCGAGCGGCTGCTGGATCCGTCTCAGCCTGCGAGCTGCGCATGCGCAGTAGACTCTGCCATGCCCCGCCGCCTCCCCCTCTCCCCCGCGCATCAGCAGCAGATATGCAACCAGCGGAGAAATGGCCGGTTCCGTTTCCGCCGCTCCCCCTCCCCTAAATACCCTATTCCTTATACTTTGTCCTTCACAATCCGTAAAAGGGTGACTTCATAGATCTCAATTAAAAGTACTACTCAATGACAACCGTCAGATTCTTTCCA
>NW_026267497.1:65497-67939 GCF_000697945.3 Frankliniella occidentalis
TACGTACAAAAATTGTCCCTCGCCATTTAGTGTGCAGGTTTCATTGTGTTTGCTTGTTTGTGTGTGTTTCATCAGTATGTGGCGAGACTAAAATGGTCAGGCCGCAGGCCCAACCATCGCCGCCGGCAGGCCACGCGGCCCGTGCCGAACGGAGTTGCTGGCGCAGCGAATAGGGTATTGGTCTAGAGCGCTGAGCGGAAGTAGAAGAACAAAAACGGAAGATGGAAAGGCGCCCGCACTCCTCCCCGCCTGCCCTCCACTTCTCCCCGGGCGCTCCCCCACTCCGCCCAGTGGAGGAGAGGGGGACGGCGCGGGCGCCTTTCCACCTTCCGTTTTTGTTCTTCTTCTTCCGCTCAGCGCTCTAGACCAATACCCTATAGGGTATTTCGGGTAAGTGGAGCAGCGGAAACGGAACGGCCGAGCCACTGCTGGATCCATCTCAGCCTGCGAACTGCGCATGCGTAGTAGACGCTGCGTCGCCCTGCCGCCTCCCCCTCTCCCCCGCGCATCAGCGGCAGAGATGCAACCAGCGGTGGACTGGGCAGTTCCGTTTCCGCCGTTTCGCTTATCCGAAATACCCTATTGGAGCTGGCAACCGCGTTTGGCGAAAGGGCGGGCCTGCTTGTTCTTCCCCGCGTTCATTTCAGCTTTACCGGAATGCTTTATCTGAGGGCCGGCAGTCCCTATTTCCGTATACACTCCTGCTAACTTTTTTTAAAACACATTTATTAACATCTTTAAAACAGCAAGATTAACAGATAACAGCGACAAAGAAAATTTTAACGAATCAAAAAATGTGTGATTTCATTTTGATATGGCTAGAGTGTCAGCGCCGCAAGCCTAGCTGTATGTGCGCCGCAGGCGCGTCGCAGCCTAACAGTGTTTCGTGAGATATTGCGAAGCCTGTTACGCGAGACGTGGTCTGGCGGACTTTTAGCTAGTTGTACGGAAAATAGCAACTTCCCAACCTTCCAAACAAACTCAAAATTATTAGCTGAGCGATTGACGAAGCTATTATGCCAGTGGTGATCAAAAAGTTCGCGTCTGTGTGTATGCCTCTTTGTAACCACGGTTACTCAAGAACGGTTTGAGGTAGGAGGCTCAAACTTATACTGCAACTTTGTATCACAAAGCAAGAACTGTATTGATTTTGAGCCCTTCAGCTCAAAAATTGACGAGACGAAAAAATCAAAACCAAAAAGCACTTAAAACCCAGAGGGCGATTTCCACACGAAAATGATCCAAAAACATTTCAATGTATTTTCTTAGATATTTGATGGTCTCCGGTGAGGTTAGTCGTCAAAATAATACCCCGAGAGCAAAATCGTGACTTTTGGGGCCGAAGGCCTATTAACGACTCCGCCGTTTGCCCGACTCGGGCAAACATTGGCGGATTGGGAGGTTAGGTGGTTAGGTGATGGGTTGAACAAAGTAATCAATGGCGAGGGGGCGAAGAAAGTCTCCTTTCTGTACGCCGTTGAGGGCCCTGACTTTATGGGACTGTTTATGCAGTGTTGTAACATACCTAGGAAAACGTGAAACGTTCAAAGCCCTTTTCATCTGAATGTAAAACTGTAACGTCACTACGGCACACAAGCTTGCTGGACCAACGCTCGTCTTCTGCTTTGTTGAAAGATATCACAACGCTACGCGACGCCTCGCATGCTGGTTTGGTTATTTTTATTTACCCAGTCAATGTTTCATTTAACTTCTCGGCCTTTCGTTTGAAGTCCGTCGAATGCTATTTCATGAGAATTCTTCGATTAATTCGGTGTACGTGCCATTTTGCCCGGCCGCCGCGGCAACACTAGCGCCAAGGGCCGGCGGTGGCGGACGCGGGAAGCTGCTGGCAGTTCTGCTCGGTCCGAGCTACGAGGCGGACGCGTCCGCGCCGCTCGCTAACGCGAGGTTCCCGCCAAACTCGCACCGTTTGCCGCTGCCGCCCGTTATTGCACAGTGGTCGCGTTACTAACAGTTTTATATGAGTTTGGACGGCGAATATTCGCGACTCAAGTGAAAAACCTGCTTCGCCAAGTGTTAGTGTGTGCACCACCCTGGTGACCTCTGCCAGCTAGCAGAGGTCACCCGGCGGGGACGCGCTTGTGACCTTGGGGAACCAGCTCGTCTGTGTGGAAGATTTGAGCTCGGGTCTTAGTGTGCGTGTCTTTTCGTACGGCTAAAATCTACTATAGACCCCCAACCTTCTGTTTACCAGGGCTGCCAACCTCTGCAACAAAAAACGGTAAAACTGGCTGGACCGACTCCCCCGACTCCCCCCACCCTAGCCGGACCCAAACATTGACGACGACTTAGCCGAAACTATAGACTTTTTTCGAATTTTACGGAAATTACGTTGGAGGTCGATAGTACACTTCCGCGGTAGGGGCTAACTGTACTACCGACCCCCAATATCCGCGCCACTCAAAATAACAAATGCAAAAA
>NW_026267497.1:73175-77775 GCF_000697945.3 Frankliniella occidentalis
AGGTGAAATACCCTATTTAGACATCAGACAAGTCACGTTTAACCGTTTGATACTACCGTGGAACCGACGCACCACCGTTTATTTCTCATACTCGCCTTTGCTTCTTTCGTCTGTTCTTCTTTTTTTCGCTTTACCGGAATGGTCTATTAAGATTCATAATGCACGATGCAGAAAATTGGGTGGATTTTAATGAAAAATAAGCAATTGTAAATCAAGTCTGACATATATCGTATGTTCTTGTTCTTGAAAATCCTTCCCCAAATTAAGGATATTGAAATTCCTTATAATTTTTGTTTCTTCATAAAAGGGTGAATTCATTGGTGCAAATTAAAATTCAGAATGAAACACAAACTTTAATAGACCCTATTCGGTCTCAGCTCAAAGAGAAGAAAACAAGAATCCCGACCCGAAACAGTTACAAAAAATCACGCTCTTTTAACGTTTAAATGGCTTTGATTAATAAAAGTACAATCCAGAATGTTTTTAATAATTTGTTATAACAGTTTTTCAAATTTTCTCGCGACGACTTAGCTGGATAAAGGTACTGGTTACGGTCGGGATTCCTGGTTTCTTCTCCCGGAGCCGAGACCGAATAGGGTCTATAGGGTATTTCAATGGAGCGCTGCCCGGTAGTAAGAAGAACAAAAGCGAATACAGAGAGCGGTGGTGGGGGCGGGCGCGCGGAGGAGCGGCGGGTAGAGGGGAGGCTCCCCGCCCGCCCTCCACTCCTCCACGCGCCCGCCTCCACCACCGCTCTCTGTATCCGGTTTTGTTCTCCTTAGTTCCGGTCAGCGCTCCATTGAAATATCCTATTGGATAACTCAGTGCTATAGTTGTCATTGATCAACGTAATCAATCAACAAAACCTATAACATAACGACAAACCACCACATTGTACGTCACCTGTCAGCTTGTCACTGCATAAAAGGGAAATTTATGCCGAATGAATTGAACTGTCACGAACTTGAATCTTGAATCTCCCTGTCATCTCTAGAGAGCCGCCTGAAAGGTAGGCAATTTGCACAACAATACCTCTGTATGCTGGCAACCGACAGTGCATCGCCCCCCCTGCCAGCCGGACCTTAATCCGCCACTGTCCACATGTCATTTAGGTTAACAACTGAAAAGGTTCAAAATCAAACGCTACATGAATTTCTACTACTTCCTAACAAACAGATGTGTATGTAATGAATTGCCATTATGACAAAATTTTTAGTAATGACAGTTTGTATTTCAACAGTCTCTCCTACCAAACCTAACATGATCACTTGTATGTAGGTTGTTTAGTGACGTCGTAACTTGTACATTATTCTTACTTCTTATTTTCCTCGTTAATTAAATCTTCACTTTATCTAATTTCCCTTTAAACTGCTAAAATACTTTTGAAATGCTAGCAGACGCCGGTACCCGACCCCGTAGAACGACATGTACCAACATATCAAAATGGAAATTTTATTTGATAAATCTGAACATTTTAAGTCTCCCCAAAACTGAACCAATCGCTTTAAAAGGGCTCTATATTTGACTAAACCTTTAGATATGACGAATAAATTTGCATCTGTTTCAGCACATTTTTTTTAATTCCCTGTTAGGTTGGCAGCTACAGAATGCAGGGAACAAGAAAGCGGAAGTCACCATGCTAATGCATAGCAATTTCCGTTTTCATCTTCCGCGCATTCTTCTGCATTTCAGCTTTACCGGAACGCTTTATTGTCTTCGCGCGGCCCGGAAGGCGTCTGCTGGCACTTCAAAAGTATTGTGGCTGTGGCAGTTTGAAGGGAAATTAGATAAAGTGAAGATTTAATCTACGAGGGAAATAAGAATAAGAAATAAGAATAATGTACAAGTTACGGCGTCACTAAACAACCTACATACAAGTGATCATGTTAGGTTTGGTAGGAGAGACTGTTGAAATACAAACTGTCATTACTAAAAATTTTGTCATAATGGCAATTCATTACATACACATCTGTTAGGAAGTAGTAGAAATTCATGCAGCGTTTGATTTTGAACTTCTTCAGTTGTTATCAATATAGCAGGTGGAAAACGATAATTTGCGTGATGAAGGCGTTGTCTAGTGACATTTTATTTTGAGTTTAAGGTCAGTTTTAGCTATTCAAGATTTTAACCATATTCAAATCCCTGACAGTCCAATTCGGTATAAATTGCCCTTCTGCAATGACAAGCTGTTAGTTGATATTCAATGTGGTTCGTTGTTATGTTATATGTTTTGTTTTTTGATTACGCTTATCAACGATTTGTAGCATTCAGTAATAGGGTATTTCAATGGAGCGCTGCCCGGAAGTAAGAAGAACAAAAGCGGATACAGAGAGCCTTGGTGGGTGCGGGCGCGCGGAGGAGCGGCGGGTGGAGGGGAGCACAGTGGGCCGAAACGAGAAAAAGTTCGCCACAACCCTTGATCAGCGCTATACTCTTGCACTTATTAAGTCCAAAATTGAATTCTGAATCGATTTCTGGGGAAATTTTTACGCGAAACAACGCGAAACGCTCAAAAAAAAGCAATAAAAGATAAAGCAAAATGACCTTAAAATGGACTTTCTGGTTTATTTCGGACAGTTTTCTGCAGCACGAACATCAGTTTTGAGGCTAATTAGGTCATCTGAGCAGTTACTGCAAAAGGAAAATCGTTTACACTCGCTTTTAAGCAAGTTGGCCTTTTCCAAGTACATCTACGTAGCGTAGCACCATCACCTCAAAATGAAACAATTTTTTAACGTTTTGCAAATAATTCTCGATGTTTCTGATAAAATTATGACATTGTACCGGGTTTTAAGTAACAATCCTGCAAGACTAATCCACACTAATCTTTTATAATGGCGTAATTTAGAGGGAATGAGTTTTGGAAATCTTCAACCCGTTTCGGCCCACTGTGGAGCGCCCGGGGAGGAGTAGGGGGCAGGCGGGGAGGAGTGCGGGCGCCTTTCCACGTTCCGTTTTTGTTCTTCTTGCTTCCGCTCCGCGCTCTATTGGAATACCCGATTGTCTTTTAAGCCGGGACTTAAAACCCTCTTTTCTGCGTTGTAACTATCAAACCCTTTATTTACTAGGTGGATCTGAAAGATCTAGGCTTCGCCAAATAGGAATGGGTTTCTGATAATAGAATAGAAGTTAAACTTGAATGAGAGATACATAACTGCAAAGATTGCAATCCTGACAGATGTAGAATTTTTTTTTTTTTAAACTAAATAAAACCGTCCATCATTGTATTAAATAACCCTTTTAATTCTTGAAAAATGTTGTAAAATCAGTTTTGGTTATTTTTTATGTAGTTTTTCTTTTGCTAATTTTATCATTGTTGGGAAAAATTGTAAACGATTCGGACGGATTCTGGAGAATGAAAAAAGATTGCGGGATTTTGGGGGATTTTGGGATTATCATGGATTTGAGCCCAATTTTGACAAATTAAAATTAATAAGGAATTGGGATGTTCGGTTCGATTGATTTGATGGGATTGGTGAAGATCGCTAGAGGGGAAATTTGAGGAAATTTTGAAGGAATTTTGGAATATGGGTGGAGGGATTCGAAAGATTTGGGAAGGATTTGAAAAGATTCGAGGGGATTTGTGGGGATGTACTACTCGACTTGCCCAGAGTGGCGGAACGTGGTGGGAACCAAAACAAAGCACCATAACCTACCAAAAAAAAAAATACCTTTAATAGCGGTTTTAATTCTTTTCTCGAAGTGCTATATGAATGCATGCGTAGTTGTCTATGAAAGGCTGCACATTGATTGAAACTCAAACCATGTCAAATACTTCTTTCTGGTCGTATGGTCGCGTATGGTGTTGTTTTCGTTAAGCGCTTTCTGCTCGGTTTTTGTGATATTCCCACGCTCCGCTAGGCACGTGTTGTGGTTAAATTTTTTAGTTGAAACAAAGAATGAAAATGATTTTGTTTCAAACGTTACATGGTTTCGACGTTTCGTTCGCATTTGCTCTTCTGCTTTTTCGAGCCCGCCCAATCGCGGTTCAAACATTGGTGACAAACGTTTCGGCAACATGTAACACAAAATTAGCCGAGTCATGGTTGTTTAAATTGTTGTTTTATCGGAAAGGAACGATAAAACCGTCCATCATTGTATTAAATAACCCTTTTAATTCTTGAAAAATGTTGTAAAATCAGTTTTGGTTATTTTTAATGTAGTTTTTCTTTTGCTAATTTTATCATTGTAATGATGGTCAGCCCGGAATGGATCTAGATGAGTGCCAGGTTTTTGTCGGCCTCCTCACCGTCGATTCCTTGGCTTCGCCTAAAATAGATATATTTTTCTTTTCTATTCTTTAGTGGCTCAGCCAATCAATTACTCTTTTTGTCCTTTGTTGGGAATTACCTAGCTTACGCTATAGTAATTTCCTTTTTTAGCCAATTTTTTGATTAACATGTCCCATAATGATGTCGGGGTGCCTTTTCGTAGTTGTATTAGCTTCAAAAAGGGGGGTCTGGTGAGTGATTTCAGTGAGCCGAGTCGCTTCAGTTTGTGGGCAGTGTTTGCACCGCTGTGAAGAGTTCGCTCTCTCTGTGCGTCGCTGCAGCTCCTTCTCTGAAGTCGAGCATGCACATGCGTTGTCCTGTGACTGCTG
>NW_026267497.1:79412-80248 GCF_000697945.3 Frankliniella occidentalis
TTATTTTAGAAAATTGAAATTTTACAACACCCATTTGGAAACTGTTTCCGAGATTTTTACCAATATTTTTCACAGTGTCTTAATATCAGTAGTACCATAGTGAAGCGTGTTTTCTTGACGTTGTGTAGTTGGTGCTTGACGTTTCGAGCACTTAGTTTGACGGCCAAAGTATGAGGGGATTTAGGAGGGAGAGGGAGAGGGGGGGAAATGCATTTGTCCCTTGATTATTGTTTGATTCATGTGCAGGGGGACTGCCACCCCCTAGCCCATGTGTTGTGTAGTATTTAGAGCGCTGAGTTCGAAGGGGTTGGTGTAACAAGGACAGTGCCTGAAAGAGGGGTAGGTTGGGTGTAGGGGCGGGGATAGGAGAAGGCGGGCGAGGTAGGCCAGGGGAAGAAATTCCTTAAACTTCCTTCAGAACTACGTTCGAATTTGGGATAGGGTATTCCAATGAAGCGGAGCGGACGCAAGAAGAACAAAAACGGAAGGGGGAAGGTGCCCGTGCCGTCCCCCTCTCCTCTACCAGATGGAGAGGGGGAGCGCCCGGGGAGGAGGAGGGGACAGCCGGGGAGGAGTGCGGGCGCCTTTCCAAGTTCCGTTTTTGTTCTTCTTGCTTCCGCACCGCTCTCCATGGGAATAAATTATTGTCTTTAAAGCCGGGACTTCAAACCCTCTTTTCTGCTTCGTAACTATCAAACCCTTTATTTATCAATTACTCTTTTTGTCCTTTGTTGGTTATTAATGCAGCTTACGCTATAGTAATTTCCTTTTTTAGCCAATTTTTTGATTAACATGTCCAATAATGAATATCAGAGTGCCTTTTCGTAGTTTTATTA
>NW_026267497.1:91242-92597 GCF_000697945.3 Frankliniella occidentalis
AAATATTTTTCCCCTGTACCTTTTAGAAATTAAGCCAAAATCTGCCTCCATTCACCTTTCTCTGAGCCCTGCGTCCATTGGCAGAACCGAGCGGGGCTTTCGACAGGCATGTAGCCGGCTGTGCGCATCCGGTCAGACATTCAACAGGCTTTGCAATGCCTCTCAAAGCGATTTCACGATTCCCGTAGATTCTTAATGAGTGCCTCTTATGAGACATTAGGATTCCTCATAGTGTTGCATAAATGTCTCTGTAATGCCCGTTTTCGAGATTTTGGAGGATTTTTGATTCCTGCCCAAATCCCCAGAAGACGATTTGGAAATCGTCTGCAAATCCACAGATTTCCGTCAGTACCACCCTGTACACAGAGTGGTACTTCAGGTCCCAGAGGGGGACCTGAGGTTCCACAGGGTTACCTTAGGTCCCCCGGGGTTGGGGCGGCACAGTAAGGTTCCGGAAGATCGCCTGAGGTCCCAGGCGAGTACCTCAGGTTCCTGAGGGCCCAGGCTCGTACCTCAGGTTCCTGAGGGCCCAGGCTCGTACCTCAGAACCAAGAGGGGTATCTGAAGTCCCAGCCGGTTACCTCAGGTCCCCGGAGGTTGAGGCGGTTAAGTAAAATCCCCGAGGGTCCCTGAAGGTCCCAGGCAAGTACTTTAGGTCCAGGAGGGGTACTTCAGGTCCCTGAGGTCCCACGGGGGGACCTGAGGTCCCAGACGGTAACCTCAGGTCCCCGGGGGTTGGGGCAGCAAAGTAGGGTCCCGAAGGTTCCCCGGGGGTCCCAGGCGAGTACTTTATTTCCAGGAGGGGTACCTGACATCCCAGCAGAGGTGAGAAGCTGACCCATCCGGCGCAGCGATCCGGCGCTGTCTGCGCGCTGCAGCTGGCAGACAGACCGGCCACCTCGGCTGGGGAGCTCGTCGCTGTGGGGACATCGACAGAGAGACCGCAATGGGACCGAACCGTAAAGGGACCAGAGGAGGACCGGACCGGGCCCGGATTTGCGGGCAGACTCGTCCCGCTCGCCGGGTGGCCAGGCCAGAGATTTTGGTTCTCCCCCCCCCCATTAGATTCTGGTCCTGGGTCGGACGCTGGGTTGAATTTCTTGAAGTTCTCAAACGCCCCCCCCCCTCTTGTAATGTTCACTCCCTCTTTCCCCGCACATCTGATCTTTCGGATTATTATTTGCACCTTCAAAGACGAAGATGGCTCACATTTTATGACAAATACTCACGCAACAATAGATCCCAAAGTCCGTGCCGTGGGTCGCGGCCACGCCGTCGCGGAGAAGGCGCGCTATCATTGAGATTTAATAAAAACTAAAAAACTAGGAAACTCACAAAGCAACGGCAACGCCACT
>NW_026267497.1:92647-96021 GCF_000697945.3 Frankliniella occidentalis
AATTTTACAACACCCATTTGGAAACTGTTCCCGAGATTTTTACCAATATTTTCACAGTGTCTTAATATCAGAAGTACCTTAGTGAAGCGTGTTCTCTTGACGTTGTGTAGTTAGTGTTTGACGCCTGCTAGCAGCGTGATTTTCATGCAAGCGCCTGCTAGCAGCGGGATTTTCACTCCGGAAGCGTGAAAATCACTCTAGCTTTAAAGTTGATTCGGCTAAAAAGAATGGCATAGCCCCACGGTGTCCTGGTTTTGGCTGTTGCATTAAGTCCACTGTTACCAAAACAACTCTTTTCACGCTCCCGGCGTAAAAATCACGTTCGGATTCTGTGGACTTTGAATCCACCTTTTATTGTAGTTTGCATGATCGTTTTGGTGGTTGGTTCTATTGTCATTAGTGAGTTGTTTGATTTAGCTTCAAGTTTGGGATTCACAGATATTTTCTGAGTATTCGTTCAACAGCACCAATGCTTCAGTGGGGTGTATCGTATTTTATACATATCTTATGTTGGGTCTCTAATGTTATCGCTCTTAACATTTAATTGTACTCACTGATATAAGTTGACTCATATTCCGCTTGTTTTAAATACTCTCTTTTCAATTTTCAGATCGGTGATTGCGGACGTACTCGCAGGTGCGTCTTCTGCCTGTGTCAAATCTGTGAGAACTGCTGCCTGCCGCATAACTTCTAGGGCACCGTTCAGGGCTCATGAGTATACTGCGTAAATGCTTGCTGAAGTTGGCGCCACTGGTTTCCGCACGACTCGATGAATAGGTGAGTTAACTCGGTTTTCATCTGTTGTTTCTGCAACTAGAGTAGGGGCTAATACATACGATATATGTTGTAATGGGAGGAGGGGAGGGTGTAGTTTACTTATTTATCTTTATTTTCCCGATTTTGGAAATCATTATTTAGTTTTGAAACGGTTAACGTTATCTTGGGCATTACGGCCTCGCGTACAAACCCCTTCTGCTTCGTAACGACTTACACGTAGCTTTAGGACAGCTTAAGTCCTTTTTCTCGGGATTGCCGAGGGCCTTGGAAGCGTAAGGGTAATATTCTGACTCAGTTGCTCAGCCAGGTATGTCGTATTTTCCCTCTCTATTTTTTTCTGGAATGCGCGACTTCGGTTGTTCTACTCTGCTATTGGGGATCAAAATTGGGGTGCAGAGAAATTTTGTGGGTGGTGTTAGACACGCCTCTAGGGCTCTTTGCAGCGTTGTAGAGCCCTTGTGAGCCGCCTGCTCTCTCACTAAGAGGTTGAGCACCTGCGCACCCTGTAAGTCTTTCTGCACTCTCTCTCTTCAGATTACATTGCATAGAATTTACCTATTTTAAAACTTTTGAGTCACATAAACTTATTTCATGTGGGATCTTTTTTGTTTTTGTTTGTATCATATCAAAATTCATATCACATGTTTAGTGTTGTCGACCTACACATTTATTTTACTATTGTGTCCCTTGGGGTTGGGGCGGAACAGTAAGGTCCCGGAGGGTCCCCTTAGGTCATAGGCGAGTAGCTCAGGTCCCTGAGGTGCCACAGGGGGACCTGAGGTCCCAGATTTGGACGACAAAATGTGCCTTCCGTTCGAGGTGTTACAGCAGAAGACGGGTGGTCGACGAGGTCGAGGCCATGCCCCAACTTTCCGTCGACGAACGGGGTGGTAGTTGGCGGATCGAGCCGTATCAAGTCGATGTGGGCGGAGGCCTTCCTCCCCGAGTCCATACAGACCCTGGGCGAGGCGGGCCCAATGCAGGCTCGTCCCCAGGAGGGGAGGCGCTCCTCCCCGTGTCCATGTAGACCCTGAGCGTGGCGGGCCGAGTGCAGGCTCGTCCCCAGGAGAGGAGGCGTTCCTCCCCGTGTCCATGGAGACCCTGAGCGTGGCGGGCCCAGTGTCGGCTCGTCCTTAGGAGAGGAGGCGCTCCTCCCCGTGTCCATGGAGACCCTGAGCGTGGCGGGCCGAGTGCAGGCTCGTCCTCAGGAGGGGAGGAGCTCCTCATGAACCGTCGCCGAGTGCAACGTTGGGCCGGGGGCTGACGGCAGTGTGGTTGTGCTGTGTGGCTCCTCTCAGTCTGCTGGCCCCGCGGCCGCGGCCCGCCCGGCCCTTGCTCGGCCTTCCTCCCCGTGCCCATGGAACATGGAACGGCGTGTGCTTGGCGGACTGCAAGCTGCTGAGTTTGCTTGCGGCCGACCCGTCCCCGGGTTCGTTCGATGTTGATTGTGAGAGTTGGTGAGGCGTATCTCCAGAATCGGGGAACGTGGCGGTGTACTCTATGAATAGACCCATCCGAGGACGTGTCGCACGTGACCGACCGGTCACACATGTGACGGCGCAACGGGAAACGCCGTGGGCGCCTCGCCGCAGGGCGGGTAGACTGCGCAGCGCAGCACGGGCGAGGCGCTCTTTCAAGGAAGGGGAGGCAAGTCCGTAGGCGATGGTGAACCCGCAGTTGTGACCGGTCCGGCAGATAGGCCGTGAATAAGGGGGGGGGGGGTCACCTCACCTATCACCCACCTTCGACAATGCCTGCACCGTGACGAGTTTTGTTCTCGAAGTAATGCTCAGCCGAGTGCTCACTCTGGGCCAGCTGTAGGCCACGAGCGTGGGCTGTGTGCTTTACGGCTTGACGGCCGCTCGTGGTGCTCTAGTTAGTCTCGTTACCTTCCAGTACATGGCGGCTGCGCGCTCTCTGACAGCTAGCATCGCCGCGGCCGCGGGGCGTGTGCTGTGCTATGCCTCGGCCGCACCAGGTGTTCTACTGATTTACGTGAAAGTACATTCCAGCCGAGTCCTTTCGGGTCAAGGCCGGCTGTGTGCTCTACGGCGAGTCGTGCTGCGACACGGCCTAGGGCCTAACACTGCTTTGAAGTCGGCACGGTGCAGGTATCGTCGAGACGGTGCTGGTGCGACGGCGGCAACGACGGAAGGTCTGCACCCTGGCATCCACGTTGACACCCCTCTGCGCTGCGGCGCTCCTAGCAGTCAGACCTCCCAGCATGCCGGCGTGTGTAGGGGTTGCCTACCCGCACGGCGCCCGTACGCCAATATGTGCTACCGATAACTCACCTCTGTTTTTCTGTTTCATGCTTCCGGCGCCCACGATTCCGACGATACTGCAAGTCCAGGATGGTGCCCCTCAAGCGCTGGATTATCATGACACTTATACCTGTATCAACGGCTGCGGTGGAAATATACGTTCTTGTTTTTTAGCCCGCCCTTCTGCTTTTAAACAAGCAGGCCCGCCCTTCCGCCAAACGAAGTTGCCAGCTTCGCTTCGCTGCGCCGGCAACTCCGTTCGGCAGGGGCCGGGCCTGCTTGGCCTGCCGGCGGCGATGGTCGGGCCTGCGGCCCGACCATTTCTGTCACGCG
>NW_026267497.1:100321-106832 GCF_000697945.3 Frankliniella occidentalis
CCCCCCCCACACACACAGACACCTACGTGGGTAGGAGGAGTTCCAGTCCGCTGGACTAGGTGTACCACCCCTACCGAAGGGCTTCGAGGGATAGAGAGAGAATAGGGCGTCGTGCGCGCAATGCGGTATCTTTCCTATGCCGGTCTGGTCCGTCCGGCCCGTCCGGTCCCAGCCTAGCCAGTGATCCTGGCCCAACCGACAATGCGGTCCCAATCCGGTCCGGCCTCAGACCGGAACGGCAAAGCGGTCCGGATCCGGAACAAGCCCGGGATAATGCGGTCCCTGATTGTCGCGTCCGGATGGGTCCGCTTCTCACCTCTGCATCCCAGACGGTAACCTCAGGTTCCCGGGGGTTTCGGCGCCACAATAAGGTCCCGGAGGATCCCCTGACGTCCCAGGCGAGTACCTCAGGTCCGTGAGGTCCCACAGAGGGACCTGAGGTTCCAGATTGGGACCTGCGGTCCCGGACAGTTAACTCAGGTCCCCGGAGGTTGTGGCGGCACGGCCAGGTACCGGAGGGTCCTTTGGGGTCCCAGGCAAACACCTTAAGTCCCTGGGGGCACGGAGTGGTACCTCAGGACCTGAGGTTCCACATGGTTTCCTTAGGTCCCCGGGGGTCGGGGCGGCACAGTAAGGTCCCGGAGGGTCCGCAGAGGTCCCAAGCGAGTACTTTAGGTCCCTACGGGCCCAGGCTGGCACTTCAGGTCCACGGTTGGGACCTGAGGTCCCAGACGGTTACCTCAGGTCCTCGGGGTTTAGGGCAGATCAGCAAGGTCCCGTAGGGTCCCCACAGATCCAAGGCGAGTACCTCAGGTCTTTGAGGTTCTACGCTGGTACCTCATGTCCCAGAGGGGGACCTGAGGTCCCAGAGGGGGACCGGAGGTGCCCGACTGTTCCCTCACGTCTCTGGGGGTTGGGCGGCACAGTAAGGTCCCGGAGGATCCCTTGAGGTCCCAGGCGAGTACAGCAGGTGCCTGAGGTCTCACAAAGGGGCCTGAGGTCCCAGATTGGGAACTGCGGTCCCGGACGGTGACCTCAGGACCCCGTGGGTTAGGGTGGCACAGCCAGGTACCGCAGGGTCCTTTGAGGTCCCAGGCGAGTACCTCGAGTCCCTGAGGGCACAGGGTGGTACCTGAAGTCCCAGAGGTGGACCTGAGGTTCTACCTACATGGTTACCTTAGGTCCCCGGGGGCTGGGGTGGCACAGTAAGGTTCCGGAGGATCCCCTGAGGTCCGAGGCGAGTACCTCAGGTCCCTGAGGTCCCAGGCGAGTACCTCAGGTCCCTTAAGTCCCACAAGAGGGCCTGAGGTCCCAGATTGTGACCTGCAGTCCCGGACACTGATCTCAGGTCCCGGGGAGTTGGGGCGCCACAGCCAGGTACCGCGGGGTTCTTTGAGGTCCCAGGCGATTACCCCAAGTCCCCGAGGGCACAGGGCTTGTACCTCAGGTCCCGAAGTGTCCCCTCAGGTCCCAGGCCAGTACCGCAGGTCCCTGAGGTTCTACGCTGGTACCTCAGGTCCCAGAGGGGTACCTCAGGTCCCAGACAGTAAGCCCAGGTCCCCGGGGGTTCGGGTAGCACAGTAAGGTCCCGGAGTGTCCCCTCAGGTCCCAGGCGAGCACCTCAGGTCCCCGAGGTCCTACGCTGGTACCTCAGGTTCCAGAGGGGTACCTGAGGTCCCATAGACGGTTTCCTTAGGTCCCCCTGAGTCTGAAACACAGCGTTTTACAAACTTTATTTCAAAACAGCCCTAAACACAGAATTCTGACATCGCTATGTCTTATGTATAGCTTTCTTTAAGATTCGAATTCTTGCCAATATCTGGGGATTGGCAAACCCATGAGGAATCGCTAAGAGTTACTGCCAAAACAATGAAAAACAAGTTATTGATTCTGACTGCTCATCTTGTCAGGGAAATTCACGGAACTGTCATGGTAAAGTCAGGGAATTTCTCTTTTCCATTCTTGTGACAACCCTGTAAGACCATTTGACGATATCTTGTTAAGTTCGAAAGAACGTTGCAGTCATCAGTTCGACATACCTGTCCCCTGCGCTAAAATATTGGATACGGATAAAAACTGCGACTTATCTCAAATTACCACTTTGACTGTTTTTAGCCCGCCCTTCTGCTTTGAAAAAGCTATCCAGCGGGCTTATGCAAACGACCTCGTGTCTGTCTGTCTGTCTGTCTGTCTGTCTGTGTGTCAATGTGTCTGTCTGTTCCACAAGAAGGAGATGTGTTAGGGACTTCAAATTTTCGGGGGATCTTAAGGTTCACTCCTACAAAACAAAACGCCTACGGCAAATCCTGTCAGCCACCCCTAAGGGGCTGAAAGGGGGTATCGAAGAAAACAGGAAACGCCAAAAAAGTTGGAAAAAATATTATTTTTTCTTATGATCTCCTAAGGGGTAACTTGTGAAAGTAGAGCCCAATGGGCGAAAATATCGTCCGTTTAGCTGTATCTCTCACCGTTTGGGCGCTAGAGTGAGTTTCTCTCACAAAAGTGGCCCAAAAATGAATTTATAAATTTTCGAAAATATTGGATGGTCTCCTTATTGCTAACTCGTCGAAGTAGCGCCCTCTAGACGAAAATTTCGTCCGTTTGGCTCATCTCTTACTGTTTAGGCGCTGGAGGGTCTCTTTAGACGAAAATTAGCTAAAAATTGCCATAGTGAACAATAAGATGTAGAAAACGGCCTAAAAACCGCAAAATAGAAAGGAAACTTCCCCCCACCCCCAAAAAACGTTTTCTAAGCAGAAGGGTGGGTTGTCGTCGCGGTGCTCACCGCGTTACATCTCTTTCCCGAGTCTTTGAGGCAAACTCAAAGATGACGGGTTGAAGCGGGCCGAAGGCCCGCTACATCATTCGATCATGGTCTTCAGCAAATCGCGTGACAGAAATGGTCGGGCCGCAGGCCCAACCATCGCCGCCGGCTGGCCAAGCAGGCCCCTGCCGAACGGAGTTGCCGGCTGAGCGAAGCGGAGCTGGCAACTTCATTTGGCGGTAGGGTGGGCCTGCTTGTTTATTACCACTTTCTCCTGAAAACTAAAGATCATTCATAATAAGTGGCTTTGTAAATATATTTTTTTTACTCAAAATAGAGGATAGTTTTTAGTTTTCAATATTCAGTAAAACTCCTGTGTCAATCATTTGTCCTTGATGAACTGAAACAAAGAAGCTATTGAGCAGTTTTTTATTACCACTTTCTCCTGAGAAATCCTGCGCGTTAGCTGTAAAAGAAGATATCCTATGAAAATAGAAGTACACACTTGAGACATCCTTAAAGTTAAGTTCATTTCATTCTGATATTGTTAATTTGTTAAGCCATCCTTTGTGTTAAGAAATATAACCTCAGGTTACATCCCTACACCTACAGTGGGTCAGAAACTAATTTTAATTAAAAATGTACCAAAAATGCTTTTTGGGAGATAGTCCCTTTAACAAAAGTTAATAAAATGTGGTGCAGATATTTTTTGATTCGAGAATAAGTTAATACAATATGACTCCTGTCACAGGAAGTTGATGTTTGAAAACAATATTGTTTGCTCTGCTTTCGCAGAAATAATTTTACCCCAAGTTGCGATGCTGTCTACAATATTGTTCGGTCACTTCCAAGATCATTACTCCTGTTCAAATAACTTGTGTGTTGAATAACCAAGTTGACATTTTCTATTAAAAGATTGGGAAACTACCAATCATTCTGTCAGTGAACAGCATTAAATTTTGGTTAAATAGACTAACAAGGGGACTTAGTCAAGTGTAAATTCCCGGTCGTGCCCAAACTCGGTATATTTGCTTCTTATCTAAGACGTAGGTGACGAATGCCGACCAAATTTTTTCCTGAGAGTCATGTGCCGAAACTCCCTTTAAAAGCGTATAATTTCACAAAATACAAATTTCTACTTTTGTGCAAATATGAAGTGATATTCTGACTCAAAATGAGCAGTTTTTGGGGGGGGGTAGCTCCTCTGACACTTTTCGATTTGAGACCTCCCTCCGTCATTTTTGGGCCAAATTCAATATTTTTTCCATTATTTCCTCCCCTAAAGTACCCTAGAAATTGACACTCAGGAAAAAATACTACCGTCAGTCGTCATCAACATAGATAAGAAACAAATATAGCGAGTTTGGGCAAGATCGGGAATTTACACTTGCGAAAGCCCCCTTGTAAGTTACCAAATTTGAATATTTCACAAGTTTCAAAATTTTAATTTTAATTATTGATTCGAATTCCTCTTGCAAATTTAAAAAGGAAATGTCTTATACTCGGAGTTGATCAGAGTCGAAAGGACAAAGTTATTGGACCCTAAACTTACAAAAAGTGCCAAAAACGACCAAATTTCCAATTTGGGGAGAAATAACTCTGCCATTTCGATTCCAATCATCCTTGGGCATAAAATGTTTTCGTTTCCTTTTGCCAAGAGGAGCCCGACACAATGGTTACATTTTTACATTTCTCCCGATTCAGTACCCCCCCCCCTCCCTTTAATTTGCGTACGTAAACCATTCCACATATCACTTTGGTTACTTCTCAACGACAACTCGCAAAACTGCGCATGTTAAGTTCTGCTGCTCTAAAAGTAAAATAAATACATTCATTTTGATCAACTGACGAATAGACAACTTGTTATAAAGCGTCAAAGAATTGAGGTGGTGAAGCAGCCGCTCGTCGTTTCGGCCGCAAGATGTCTCCTTCTAGACGCGGAACATTTTCCAGGGGATGCCCTGGAAATAGCATCATATCTCCCAGGGCTGCCCTAGGTACTGGGAGCGCTACCCTGGGTTCTGGAAGCGACCGACCATATCCCAGGGCAACTCCTGGGAACAACTAGACATTTCCAGGAGATCTCCTGGGACTCTTCTAATTCCCCTGGGAACGGAAAAAAACTCCTGGGATTCCCAGGGCTTGTTTTTACCGTGTAAGACCGCGCACCCGGGAATCTCAAAAATTCGGGTTTTTGTCCCAAAATTTTGTTTTTTGCCTTTTGTTCTAACAACCTTAAAAAGCTTTGTCCCGGGGCTGTGGGTCGAAAACTCTGGATTTGGCAGAGGTTTGAAGAGCAGCATTTGGACAAATTTGGGACTTTAGCCTAAAATTGGTTCCTCCTTCACAAAAATCGTAATTTTCATCCAATTACAGTTTGCGTCACACATATTTTAAGGTAAATAAGAGACCTACATGACGGTTATCCGCGAAGGCCGATAGGACGTTTTGTTCAGGAGCAATCGGGCCTCTAAGTCAATTTTTGATAGAAAAACAGCCAAAATGGGGTTTAGCGATAACGGTCGTAGTTTTTGTCCGAATTCAATATACTCAACGCCAAATGGAAGATCTCGACAAGACCTATCACACAAAAAATCGCGAGATTTTTAGAACAAACAGTTCGGAAAATATGGCAATTCTAAAAAAGTCGAGAGTGAAATTTAGCCGTTTTGGTTATTTTGGATGGTGGGCGTAATTTTCATAGGAATTTACTTTTCCATACACAGAAATGTACAGGAAAGATAGATCTATCTGGTGACCTGAGAACGGGGTTGATCGGTCAATCCGTTCAGGAGATACCGCACCGCAAAGTCAATCTACCCTCAAAATATGAAATTTGCTGATTTTGGGTCGTTCCAGATCGATCCAGACGAAGTCCGGATCAAAGGCGAGGGATTCTCACATGAACTCGGACATGGGGGTTTTCGAGTATGCAGAGTCCATTACCGGTGTCCGTTTGCACCACCAGGGTCATCCTGGGCCGTCGTCGCACACACAAAATAGTATTCTTACGGTAACTCGATTATGATTGTAGTAAGAATAAAATATTCTTGATATGGGGACTAGAGTAAATATTTTTGTCAGTAGTATAAAATATACTAAACTTAAGCATGCAGCTTATTCTTCGATTAAGTATATTTTATGCTTGCTTGTAGCACATTGTTCTAAACCCAAGAATAATGTAAAGTTGAAAGTATTGTTGTGATCTGCTAAATACACCATAAACACTCTTAACCTAATCTGCTTAGACCTATGTATGGCGCCATGACAGTCGATCCCTCCTGAAAGTCTCTACAATGCTAGCCTATACTCCTCCGATTCCTTTGGTACCCCCACCCTAACAATCAGCCCCTCTTATTCTTGACTTCTTCTTGGAATTCCCTTTATAAGCGGCTCGCGCCGACCCCTCAGCGCCCAGTCTCGCGCTGTCTATTGTAGAAGCTACGCTACCTCAATAAACAGTCAAAGTCCAACCAACTCGCCTCCTTTATCCTTCCACCAGTTCACAACACTGGTGGCAGCGGTTTACGGTTAATTGGTTGAAGACTTTGGATTTGGCGCCCCGATTCGCGACTTTGCCTTTCGCACCTCCCGTTTTCCGAAAGGAAGGTGGGAGTTAAGTGAACTGCAAGTTCGAGAAGTAAGTAGTTGGTTTGGTTTGTTTCTCAGGTTAAAGTAGTCAGTCAATTAGTTAGTTAGTTAGTTTATTAATTCCTTAAGTGAGTGAGTCTGCCAAGACCCGTCTCT
>NW_026267497.1:106882-108152 GCF_000697945.3 Frankliniella occidentalis
AAATCGCGAGACTGAAATGGTCGGGCCGAAGGCCCGACCATCGCCGCCGGCAGGCCAAGCAGGCCCGGCCCCTGCCGAACGGAGTTGCCGGCGCAGCGAAGTGGAGCTGGCAACTCCGTTTGGCGGAAGGGCGGGCCTGCTTGTTAAAAGCGTGTTCCTCTTAATTTGTGCAAGCTTCCATACTTTGTAATGTTGAGGCACCCCCCTCCCCCTCCTCTAAAATTGTATTGATACACTACAACTTGGTTTCTCAGTGCAAGGGACTTATACTTGTCGCCGCCATGCGGGCACAGGCTGCACCTACCTGCGCACTCGTTCGCCTGGTGGTTGTCGGATAGTCGTTGCTGCAAACATTGTGTGGCTGTAGGATGTGCAACAAGGGCAGAGCAGGACCAGTAACCAAGGTTAATCAGAGAAGGCAAAGCATACTTTTGTATATGAACTAGTTTTTATTGCAAAAAAAAAGGAAAGCGCGGGGGTGCAGAGGCTTTTGAGTGAGCTTGCAGGGCGTTGATGCTAAGGCAGCGTCTCCTATGGCAAAGTGTGGATCACGGAAAGCGGTGCAAGCGAGGCGGGGAGAGGGCACACACCTCTCTTCCGCCACAGCAACACAGGGACATGCAACAAAAAAGAGAGAAAGGTTAGCATCTGTACACGGTCATCGTGACGCACTTGTTCTTGGACGGCTGGTGGCGAACACACGGGGGATGGACGCAACGCGGCTGAGGGGCTCGGACGCACAGCCCCTGCAGAGCAGCGAATAGGCAACCCAACCATCACGGCACTACCGGTTGCCTACCCGCACGGCGCTCTGTCTGACCACACTGTACCCGATGCACTTGTGCAATGCCACGAGTGGCGCCCCTGCGGAATGTACCAAGAGTACAGTAGTGTCACTTAACACACACACACACACACATGATGCACCGGTGGGAAAACATTCAGTACGGTGCAACGATGCAGTTGTAAACCTCTCTTCGCACAAGAGGGTCCGAGGTTGCACCGGGTGAGCGAGAGTCTCCTTCCAAGGCCCAAATTCCCGAGCATCCGCTTTTCCGAACTCCGAGCAACGCCCGATGGTCGTATTCCTGTGCTCCAGGCCGCACTTTTTCGTTTTAGATGAAAATTGCCAATGTATGCTTTAGATGAAAATTGTGTGTGTGTTTAGATGAAGTAGCACAACTTTCCTTTAGATGAAAAATGACGGTTTAGAGGAAAATGACCCGTATGCATTAGATGAAAATTGCTTAGGTTAAACCAGACCATCTCG
>NW_026267497.1:108202-114451 GCF_000697945.3 Frankliniella occidentalis
TGCGTTTTCTCTGACCTGTGCCAGCCGCGTCTTAGACCCGCTGACACTGCGTTACAAAGGGTTTCTCTCCCACAACCTGGCCGTCTGCGTCTAAGACCTGACGAACCTGCGTTACACCTGCACTCACTGCGTCCCTGACCTGTGAGCGCTGCGTATCTCTAACCTAACCGACTGCGTCAACGACCTGCCGGCTCCGCGTCAAATGACCAAACCGTCCTGCATGCCCCCCGTGGCACAAAACTTCGATGGCTGGGTGACCCCTCCCGTAGACTCCATCCTGGTTCCCTGCACGCTGGAGTGCTGGAGCGACGACTACCCTGAGATCGTCGAAGAGAACTGGGAAAACGAGTGCTACGCCCCGATCAGCTCCGAGAAGTACAAGGTCCACTTCGACGCCGCCGTCATCCCGCCAGTCGAAGCCCTCGTCGTGCCCTTCATCGAGGAAAGTTGGGAAAACGAGTGCTACTCCCCCACCCCCTCAAACCAGTCCGCAGCCCCGGCCCCCACACCCAAAAAGGAAAGGTGCCACCTAGCTCAAGTCTGCCCCGACTACGACGAGGACGAGAGCGACGTCTCCGACATCGTCCTGCCCCTGCTCCTGGACGGCTCCTGGACACCCTCCAGCCGCACCAGAGGCTCACTCTGCTCCTCCCGCTCCAGTGACTCCGTGTCCACCACCAGCTCCACGTCCAGCAGCATCTCCAGCTGCTTGTCGTCCTGCCCTCCCTCTTGTAGCATCGAAATAAGAATCGACTACAAGAGCACCTGGACCTTCGACCACAGAGGCAACCTCCTCGAGACAAACGACCCGGTGCGCGCCGTAGTGCTCTCCCCTCTGCCCGAGACCGACCCCAGACTCATCCCAGGGCTCACCTACTTCGTACCCGCCCCAGACGCCCCTTTCCACACCTGGAAAACAATCCTCCAGAAGCGACTGGAAGGCCCACTCCTATCCAAAACAAAAAGAAATAGCCGCTCCTCAAACCGCGGAAAACCAGACAGGCGGTAGGCCGAATCGACAAACAGGCGCAACAATGACCTCCCCGGCCAGGAGCGACACGGCCCAACAAACGGACGAGGCCCCCCGACGTCGCGCCCCCGGGCGCCCCCCAGGCAGTGGCAGAGGCAGAGGCCGAGGCGGCCGCCGCCGCCGCCGCACCCAGCCGGTGGGTTGGTCAGTGTCCAGGCTTAACGCTGAACGCCGCACAGCACGTTTCCTCGGCATGGACGAGGAAAACGACGGCGACAACGACGACTCCGATGACGAGCGCGAAAGCAATTATGACAGCGACACTGCAACAGAAGTAGGGGATGAGACAAGCCAAGACACTCATCGTGAAGGAGAACACGACGAAGAAACTCACCAGCACGAGGAGAGGCGCGGGCCCGGAGTAGAACGGCGAGAGAGGCCCCGCCAGCACAGGGCGAGGCCCTACATAAACGTAATCCAGCAACAGATTAGAGTCCCAGAATACGACGGCAAATCGTCGTACTCGCTGTACCGCACCCAGTTCCAGATCATTGCGCAGGACAACAATTGGTCCAGACGGGAGAAGAGAACCCATCTTCTCAGGAGCCTCAAGGGAGAGGCGACGGAGGCGATCGAACTCCTGTCATCACAGGGAAAAGAGGTTACATATGAGAACCTAGACACTACACTCCAAAAGTTATTCACTCAAACACAGTCTCGCTGGGAACTGAAGCGCCAGTTCGAGCAAATCAAACAAGGGCCAGAACAATCCCTTCGAGACTACTCCCGAGCGGTGGAGAAAGCAGGACGAGCTTACATGACAACCCAGGGCGAAGTCGAAGTCCAGGAAGCATTAGTCCACGCGTTCGTGAAGGGCCTCAAGGACAAGAAGGCCGCCAACTCACTCGCGTTCGCCTCCATTGACACTCTGGAGAACGCGGTGAAACATCTCAGCAGAGGGCTGGACCTCCAGGTCCTCCTGGAGCCTCCCTCCAAACGTATCCGGCTCGTGGAGACGGAAGAGAAATCGGACGGCCCAGCCGAACCCGAATTCGAAGACGAAGGCGACGAGCTCAACTACCAGGCGGTAGTAGCAGCACTTGAAGTAGCAACCGCCGGCACGGACCAAATCACCCAAACCGGTCGCGGCCGAGGTGGCCGCGGCGGGGGCGGAAGGGGCAGCCGTGGACCCAGAGGCGGTCGCGGTGGTCGCGGCACGTCCAGAGGAACCTACAACAATAATAGTAATAATAATGATAACAGGCGAAGCAACCTACATTGCACCTACTGCAACAAAACTGGCCACCTAATAGAATACTGTTGGGAACGCCAAGAGAAAGAAGGCGGCCAAAGCAGCCGAGGCAGCCAACAAATAGTATGTTACTACTGCGATAGACCTGGCCACAGAGCTAACGAGTGCCGAACTAAAGCAAGAGATATCGCGAACGGGACATACCGCAGAGGCGGCCGAGGACAAGGCCGAGGGCATGGTCATGGACATGGTCATGGCCAAGGCCCCTCCTGGTTCCCCAACCCGAACGTACCCCCAGACATGTACCAAGCAGCCATGGCGTGGTACAGGAGGGAAAAGGAGCACGAAGAGAACCCCAGAGATAAGGAGATGAAAGCCCTCCCCGCACCCCAGCCCACGGCAAGCTCAAGCTCAAGCAAAATGCCATTCGTCCCACCACAGGGAAACTAGAAACGGTCTCGGTAGAAGAGGCGTGCACTGAGGCCGAGAAATCGAAGGGGGTAGAGCCCCCGAAAGAAAACACTGAAACGCCCAAAAGAAAAGAGGAGGAGGAGAAGCCCACCCAGGGACAACAGACGAGAAAAGAAATGAGAAGGGAGAAACTGGAGAAATGTCTGGAGTGCATCCCCGAGGCTCAATGTAGGGCATGCACTACCGACAGAATGGCACCGATAATAAGATGCCAAATACTAGGAAAGGATGAAGAGACGGTGGCAGACACAGGTGCCACGATTACAGTGCTAAAAAGGAGAAGAATGGACCTCCCAAAGGCAAGATTAAAAATGAAAGGAGCAACCTCCCATACTGGGATACTTTACGGGCCAGTAATGACCGAAATCAAAATTGCTGGTAGAAAGTTTAACTTTCCTACCTATGAGGCAGATGTCGAAGAAAACCTCCTAGGTTTCGACTTCCTCGAGAAATTTGACGCAGAGATCAAAATTAAAAAGAGAGAGATAATCTTCCAGGGCAACTTTACGGTACCTTTTGCAATTGGTAAATCCAAACACAAAGGAGACTTTGACAGTGGAAAGACTTACTACACTGTACGAGCAGGCAGAGAATTCTTGTTGAGACCTTTTGTGGACAAGGGGTACTCACCTCTTTGGAAACCGATTTTTCGACTGATGAGCTGGAAGAGTATTCCAGCGGGTTCCTTGCAGAAGACGATGCAGAAGTGAATCAAGAGGCCCTCAGTGCCCAGGTGCTGTCAACATCGGGGACACTGCAGGCCAAAGGTCATGGAAGCAAAACGTCACCTGCAAGAACAAGAGAGATTTTTAGCGAAAAGAATCGCTCATGTTTTACGAAAAGTTCTGGTTTTGACAAAGTTTTAGGGGATCCCCAGAGAGATTTTGAGAAACACTGTTTTGAGAATGTCACGGATTTTCTTGGAAACCAGTCGAACCACAAACAAAGGCCCAACATCAAACTCGGTCTGTTCATAAATAGTAAGGGCGTAGGCCCAGTTGAAAACAAACTTACCAAGCTGCCTTCCACGGTCGCCCCTCAGTCTGGGGTAGTGCCTTGCATTACTGCCCCAATGAATATCTCTCTCACTAATTTTGGAGACAAATGCCTAGTGATTCCAAAATATGCCATTCTGGGAGAAGTCTATCTCCTACACCCACTGGGTGACGACCACCATCTAGAAGACGAAGAAGACGAGGAAGAGGAGACAGAACAACCAGAAATAACTGCGAGAGTCAATTCTGTTACTCCTGCACAGCCTCCAGCACAGCCTCCCCTGAAACATGAGGTTAGACCTTTCACTGATGCTGAAGTAGTCACCGAGCCGAGAAAACCACCAATTGGCGAAGGGGAGCCTCTACCAAAAGACCTACAAGAAATGGTCGAAAGGTGCAAAAGCCTCACCCCAGAAGAGAAGGGAAGAGTAGAGGAGGTGCTCAGACGACACCATGACGTTTTCGCAAAGGATAACTTCTCCTTTGGGACTTGTCCCTGGCTCACCTTCAGAATAGACACGGGAGACCACCAGCCCATCAAACAAAACGCCAGGCCAGTGCCAATGCACTACAGACAAGAAGTGTATAACACCTTTGCCAAATACTTAAAGATGGGAGCCATTAAGCCCAGCCAGTCAGCTTGGGCATCACCTATACTCTGCGTGAAAAAGAAAACGGGAGAAATTAGGGTCTGTGTCGATTACAGAGCACTGAACTCGATAACAAGAGTGCCAGCAACGCCAATACCTAGAGTCCAGGAACTTCTCCAACACCTGGGCGGAAAGAAACTCTACCATGGGTTCGATCTAGCCCATGGATACCATAATCTGGAAGTGCACCCAGAGGACCAGCCTAAAACTGCAGTAATCCTCCCAGAAGATTTAGGCCTCCCTCACCGCCAATACGAGTACACCAGGATGGGATTTGGACTCTCAGCTGCCCCTGGAGCTTTCCAACAAGTGGCCGACAGACTAGTTACGTCAGCCTCAGAGCCCAATGAGACAAACGATATAGGCCCCACCGTGGTTGCCTATATAGATGATATCTGCATTGGAGGAGATAACTTCAGCCAAATGCTCCAAAGGCTGGAAGCCTTCTTCAACAGAGTAAGAGCCGGAGGCTTTCCCCTGAAAGCCAAGAAGTGCGAGCTTTTCCAAACAGAACTCAACTTCTTAGGCCACATAGTCTCCGAGGCTGGAATCAAAACAGATGGCACCAAAATAGAGAAGGTAGTTCACTGGCCAATCCCTGAAAACGTCAAGGAACTCAGGACCTGGTTAGGTATGGTAACATATTACGCAAAATATTTACCTCACATGGCCACGACAGCCCACCCCCTCTACAACCTCCTGAGGAAAGGAGTGCCTTACGAATGGACACCAGAGAGAAATGCTGCTTTCGAAAAGATTAAACAGCAACTCACTACTGCCCCCATACTTGGCAGCCCAGACGTCAACGGAGGCCAATTCATCTTAACCACAGACTGTAGTCTCACCGCAATAGGCTCCGTCCTCGCCCAAGTCCAGGGTGATAAGGAAGTGACCATAGCCTACTGGTCGAAGGCGCTCACTGCACCTCAGCGAAACTACTGTGCCACTCACAGGGAACTCCTAGCTGTAGTGGAATCAGTAAAGGCATATAATTACTACCTTGCTGGTGCTCCCTTCATAGTAAAATCAGACCATGCGGCGCTCCAGTGGCTGAAAACTTTCAAGAACCCCACGGGTAAACTAGCCAGATGGCTAGAGCGCCTGGCCCCTTACCAGTTCCAGGTGGTCTATGAAAAAGGGACCAAGATCAGCCATGCTGACGCACTCAGCAGGAGGCCGGAGAGACCCTGTAACAAAGATTGCAGAAAATGTAATATCCTGGAAGAAAAAGACAAAGAAGTGGACACGGTCAATGTCAGTCAATTAACAACACTCACCAGTGGGAAAGGAAACTTCAGGATAATCCACACTAATGGGTCAATCCTAGACAGCCCCCACGAACTGCCAATTATCCACGCAGTAAGCCATGATGGCAGGTTTGGCAGAGGCCTCGCCAGAACTTTAGAGGACGAGTTCCAACTAAGAGAAGATTTCCTGAAAGACAAAAACAGAGGTTGTCCTGGTTTAGTGGCACTGAGACGCGAGGAGAGGATAATAGTCAACCTCATCACAAAATTAAGGTTCTTTGAGAAACCCACCATGGAGGAGATGGAGCAGGCCCTGCTCACCCTCAAAGACTGGCTGGAGAAGAACCAGATAAATGACTGGTGTCTCCCAAGACTAGGCTGCGGCCTGGACAAACTAGAAATAGGCCTTCTCCTGGAACTTCTCATCAAGGTCTTTGGAGAAACTGAGATGACCCTGGTCATGTACCACTATGACCCGCCACCGCCCTGCCTCTACGCGAACGCCCCGGCCAAAACCTGCGACGAAAGTTGCCAGAAATGTGATTTATATGAAATGATCACTGAGGAGAAGGGCGAAATTAGAATAAATTGGACAACCCTAGTGCCCGATGGCATACCTGAAGATCAGATGAGAGAGGACCAAAGGCTCGACCCGGATATCATG